>NC_056745.1:979579753-979634753 GCF_019279795.1 Protopterus annectens
GTGCAGCATGTCCATTAATTCCGGGTTGGACACGGCTTTATACGTCAGGCACAGATCGCCTCTGAGCAGGCGGTATGCCACTGAGTAGAGCTGGAGTTTCTTTAACCGGGCAGCATATGGCATCTGTTTGAGCTCTTTGATCCTCTTGGTGAGGTAGTTTTGGGGTCTTTCCAGTTGCTGCAGGTGTCTGGTAAGGTACATCCCAAAAGGGGCATTGTACTCAATTATAGGCCTGATGAGGGATGAGTAAAGAGGCACGATGACCTCCTCTGATCTAGATGTGAATCCCTTCATGATTAGGTGGGCTATATAAAATGTTTTTCTAACCACTTTGGCCACGTGGTTGTCAAATGAGAGATTGCTATCAACTTGGGTCCCCAGGTCCCTAATTACTTCTTCCATACTTAATGGATTACGACCTATGTGGTAATTTGTGGGCATTTTGTTTTTGCCAAAGGGAATGACTATACACTTTTTGGCGTTTAGCTTGAGGCCATGGCTCTGGCACCAGTTGTCTGTTTCTATGAGGGTCTTTTGGAGGATGCTTGTGTCGGCTGGAGAGTCGATTATGGCGCCCAGTTTGTAGTCATCTGCGAACTTGGTCAGCCACAGTCCTTCCGTGTTGGCCTGTACCTCCAAGAAATATATACCGAACAAGAGAGGTCCCATGAATGAGCCTTGTGGGACGCCACTTGTAACTGGTTTGGAGTCTGACATGGCTCCAGCAATTCTAACCATGTGGGTTCTGTCCTTCAGCCAGTTTGCAACCCATCTAGTGACATAGGGGTTTATATTTAAGCTGGTGAGCTTATCTAGAATGCCCGAGTGGGGTGTTGTATCGAAGGCTTTTGCGAGGTCCAGGTAGGCTGTGTGGACCACCTTCCCCTCGTCAGTGGCCTTGGTGACTGTTTCAAAGAAATCGACCAGGTTTAAGAGGCAGGATCTGCCCTTAACAAAGCCGAACTGGGTAGGATCCAGTGTCTGTAGGTCCCCAATATCTTTATTTATGAGGTCCATGATGATCCTTTCCATAGCTTTGCAGACCAAGCTAGTCAGGCTTATGGGGCGATAGTTTCCAGGATCCGTTGAGGCACCACCTTTATGGAGAGGGGCCACTGTTGCTGTACGCCACTCTTTGGGTACATATCCTGTGGTAAGGCTGAGATTGAACAGTAGTTTTATGTTTGGGTTTAGCTGTTCTTGGAGTTCATGTAGGACGCAGCCCGGGACACCGTTTGGTCCCATTGATGCTGTGTTTTTTTGCTTTGGAGAGGGCGGCTCTTACCTGAGCATCTGAGATGTCAGGGGGGCAGCACTCTGCTGGGATAGATATTTGCCCTTTTGGTGGGGAAGGGGGGGAGAAGTTTGTGCTGAACCTGTCAGCTAGAATGTTGGCAATGTCTGTGGGTTCGGTGTATTTTTTGTCATTTTGGACTAATTCTGAGCATATCTGGGAATTCCCACCCAGGTTCCTAACATAACTAAAGAAAGCCTTGTGATTATCCTTAGTGTCCTGTGCAATTTTTCTCTCGAAGCTGGCCTTAGACGATTTTATGAGTGCCCGTAGTTTTTTGCTAACACTGATCAGAGATGCCTTCCCTTTTTGGGATTTTGCTCTGTCATGTAGTAGCTTCCTCCTTCTATTGTATAGTTTGTTTATGGCTGGGGTCCACCAGACAGGATGTCTGCCTTTGGAGGATTGGGTCTTGGTTTTATTTAGGATTGCATGATCCATGCATTCCTGAAGGTGTTCATAGAATGCGTTTATAAAGGATTCTGCCATCTGGGCCGTATTTTCCACAAGCCCGGGGGCTTTGAAGGATTCCACCTAGGTTTTGAGGAGTGTGAAATTTGCTTTAGAGAAGTTTTTCACTGTGGTTTTCTGGGCAGGGGGTGGGGTCGGGATGTGAATATCCAGTGAGATTACTTTATGGTCTGATCGTACCAGTGAGGGATACACTTCTGGTCTGGAGCATAGAGTCCCCATGTTGGTGATGATCAGGTCCAGTATGTTTTCCCCTCTTGTGGGAGTGGCAACAAGTTGTTCCATAGCATTTGAGTTTATAAATTCTAGGAACCTTTGAGCTAGGGTGTTGGAACTAGAGTAATGCTCCCAGTCTATGTTTGGGTAGTTGAAGTCGCCCAATATAGTGATGTTTGGAAAGACCTTCATATTTTCCAGTGTTCTCAGGAAGGCTGAGTGGGGTTCCTGGGTTTGGGAGGGTGGTCTGTAGCAGGCTATAAACTGGAAGGCAGTTTTACCCACTGTTAGTTCCACATGGATAGTCTCTGATGCTTCGTGCTGTGCCACCAACCTGGAGGTGTGGGTATCTTTGACGAATATTGATACTCCCCCTCCTTTTGTGGTTCGGTCCAAGTTTTGGGGCCGAAAAGCATGGTATGAGGTATAACCTGGTAGTGCTGGGGTGCTCTTGGGAGCCTTGAACCAGGTTTCTGTTACTGCACAGATATCGATGTTCTCCATGCTAAGGAGAGTTTCGAGTGCATGCATCTTGAGGTTTAGACTTCTGGCGTTGAGTAGCATTACTCTTAGTTTCTTATCCCTTGTGATACCTATGGAGGTGGGATTGTCTTTTGAGCCTTGCCTAAAAAAGGCACTATGGGGTAAGCAAGAGCCTTTGCCAATATCCAAAAGCCCAGGGGTGACAGGTGCAAGCCGTCCCTAGCGAAGCATCGTGGCTTGTCGAGCATGTCATCCCAGGCTGACAGGCATTGGATCCCCTTTGAATGACACCAATACTTAAGCCAATTGATGAAATTAATCATCTTGTCTTCATATTGTGGCATCATTCTCGGTGAGGGTAAGATGCTACTCAAGGTCAGGGTCATACTGGCCTGGGCTACATGCTCAGAGTGCTCCTCTATGTCTCTTTTCATGTAGTCCAGGGAGGTACGTCTCAGGTCATTCACACCAGCATGGACAATGACTGAGTCATATTTGTACTTGCCTTGGAGTGACCTGAGTGCTTGTGTTGTGTGGCGGATCCTAGCGCCCGACAGGCAGCTCACCGTGACCTTCTCCTTGTTCAGCCTGGTGAGCGGGACGTCAGTGTGCCTGATGATAGAGCCACCGATTACAAGTGTATCAGGTGTGTTGTTTAGCCTTAAGGGCTGTGACTGTTTGGCACACTGGCTTTGTGAGCTGTGTGTTGCACGTGTTTTGTTATGGGGTAGCGGTTGCTTGGGTGTCTGCTTTGGAGGTCTCTGCTGCTTAGGCAGATTTTTATTTAGAGCCTCCGAGTATGTTTTTGTGTGTTTATGTGTTTGGTTTGCTGTCGTGGTAGGTCTATGTGAGACTGGAATTGTAGTGAGTGTGGTTTCCTTCTCCTCCTGACTGGTTACGCCAGTACTGAGTTGAGAGAGCTTAGCCTCCAGTTTGGCTATATGGTTGCATCTCGCACATGTGTTGGAATTTGTTGGGAGGAGGTGAGGGTTGTCTGTGTACATGAGGCAGTTGTAACTTTGCCTCAAGATTCCCAGATTCACCAGCTGGACCGGAGAGGAGATTGACAACTGACCTTTGGACATGCTAGAATAGTATTGGGAATTCCTTTATAATTGACAAAAGGGCCAGTGGGGAACAAGGTACTCAAGGGGAGTTTGTGAGGGTGTAGTGCTTTTAATTTTTTAGTGCTGACTTATATAATTGCTTTAGTGAGCAAGTGCCAGGTAACTTAAATGCAGTGTGTTACAGGTAACTTAAATGCAAAACGACAAACAGTAACTTTCTTTCAAGTAAAACAAGGAAATAAGTACAGTAAGCAATGCAGATATCACTAGGGAACCACAGAAGCACTGAAAAGCCGTGTTTTAGGTGGAATTAGCGTTTCAGGGAAATAACAAGCAAACAAGCATACAAACAAAGCTAGATTCAGCAGGCCTGGATCTAGTCTATGCTATAGCAAACAAGGTGTACCAATTTCAGTAAGAAACAGTTCAGATATGCAGGCACTATAAGCCTTTAACCAGAAATTCCCAGCTCAGAAGGGCTGAGTCCAGCCTCTCCACCCACAAGAGTGCAGACCACGAACCTTCTTAATGTAAAATAACTGGCCTGAAGCCCAAGTGCTTAAACCAGAACTAATACACTTTTAGAATAACAGACACTGAGCCCTCAATCAGCAGTTCCCAACTTAGAAGGATGTAAGCTACCTGTCCTGCCACCACAGTGCAGGCCACAAACCTTCCTAATGTAAAACAACTGGTCTGAAGCCCAAGTGCTTAATCCAAAAGACTTAGAATGATAGCTACACTTTAATCAAGTTACTACCAAGCAGTAATAAATACAATTGAATACTTTAAAGAATGCCTGGATTAGTGCTCAAGTTATTCAAACAAAGCTAGATTCAGCAGGCCTGGATCTGGTCTATGCTACAGCAAACGAGGTGTACCAATTTCAGTAAGAAGCAGTTCAAATATGCAGGCACTATAAGCCTTTAACCAGAAATTCCCAGCTCAGAAGGGCAGAGTCCAGCCTCTCCTCCCACAAGAGTGCAGACCACAAACCCTCTTAATGTAAAATAACTGGCCTGAAGCCCAAGTGCTTAAACCAGAATTAATACACTTTTAGAATAATAAACACTGAGCCCCTCAGTCAGCAGTTCCCAACTTAGAAGGATGTAAGCTACCTGTCCTGCCACTACAGTGCAGACCACAAACCTTCTTAATGTAAAACAACTGGTCTGAAGCCCAAGTGCTTAAACTAAAAGGCTTAGGATGAGTTACACCAAGCAGTAATAAATACAATTGAGTACTTTTAAGATGACGCAAAAGCAAAATAAAGTAGGAAGAAACACAAATACAGTAAAAGCAGATACATTTTTTTTTTTTTGAGTGAGCAAATGAGATGGGCCCAGGAGGAGTATCCAAGTGCAAATTTACAAAAGGGGCGGGCAGTTTCAAAGCCACCAAGATTAACACCAACACAAAAACAGGGAAGGTGGGTGGGGACCTACTGAAAAACAGAGTCACAACTTCCAGCTAGATATTGCTGAATGCAACACAAACAAATTACTTTAAATTGTGTGTTATTTGATAAAAGTGCAGATAAAAATTTACTTAGCTTCACTTATGCATTCAGTTGATTGCATGCAGGTCTTAGCCGGCCAAACAGTTACCACTAAACCTCTGCTTTTTTTCAAAATATTTTTTACATTTAATGCTAATTTAACTGTATCATCCCTTTCCTTTTTATGCATCCTTCTTACTTCCAGCCTTTATTCATATTTTAATAGTCCTTTAACTTATCCTTCCTCCAACTGATTTTGTATAATTTTCTGTATTTGGCATGAATACCTCCCTGAGTTTCCCTCCTGTAATGAGAACACTACTCAAGTTGGACTAACCAAATCAGGAATGAGAAGAGAAAATAAATCTCTGCATGGGGAGTTCTAACATCCACATTGCAGAGGTAGACCTGATGCCAAGTTCTGACATCTCTTTTGCAGAGGTACACACTAGTGCCAAGTTCCGTAGGGCACCAATAATATCAGTTGCTGAAGTCTGCGTGTCTGTACATGGCTGTATTACAGAAGGTGGCCGAATATACAACCATGAGTTGTATTTTACATGAACATCGGTACACAGGTACAAAAACTTTGTGTCCAAGGTATATCAAAGGAGAAATAAAACAAGCATCCTTTACCACTCTGTTAAATAGGCATAGTTTTACTAGATGTAGGCATTTGTAAAGGGTTCTTAATTATTTTGGTAACTGATGTTTTCATAGGTGCTATGTTATCTGGGTCTTTCTTTGAAGATAAAGGCCTGCTGTGATGATGACAACCAAATCCAGGCACAGAAAGGGGTCATGGCATCAGTGGTAAAATCTGGCACTGTGATAGCCACATTGCCATTCCATTCCACAGACACAGCCCCTGTGCAACCAACCCCACAAATCCAGGATGACATTCATGAACAGGAAGACGTTGACACATTAATCCTGTGAGTGACATCCCCAGTGGATCTGCCCTTTTTGGTTGCTGCCAGATCCACTGAGTGAGATGGAGACCTCAGGGGTCCGTGTGCCAGGCCAAACACACCATGGGTATTGCCTACATCCCAAGCAGTGAGTCTTCATTAAGCAGACCACAACACAGGGACAGACAGGTACCAATACATGCATAGCTAAGCTGATAAGTATAGTACATGGTCTGTGTGACACCTTGATGCAGTGCATGGGCCTGTTGTGCAGCATTATGGACATGTGGTGCTGGAGCATTTGCAAGCAGCAGACATTGTAGCAAATACACTTCCTGTGGTCAGTTTGCCTCTTCCTTTAATAGGGAAGACCCACTATGAAAGGAGGAAGATAAGGACCCATAACAGCACCACCTTCCAGTGTGAAGAGTACTATGGGGTGATTTGGATGAACATGTGGATGGAATATTTTTGTGGATACCAGCCATAGCGTGAGCTGCTGTTCATACTCAGAATGCTCCATCCTCTGTGGGCACTTTGAATCATGCCTGTCACCCTCTCAGGATAGGGCGTCATTAAAACAGCTGTTTTCCAGGCTTCAGAATTATAACCAGCAGGGAGACGTAGGAGTAAAGAGGTTAAATTGGGACTCAGATAAGCCAGATATGACACTGTTAATCAAGTAATCTTGGATAAGGTGTTTTTAGTTTTAGAGAGGGCTGAGGGAACTTTTCACTGTATTCATTATCCTTTTTCAGCTTCACTGGCGTCAAGCCATTGTGCTCCATTAACATTTAATGAGCGTGAGACTAGTGCTGTGAAACAGAATCCCTCCTTCACTGAGCATAATCTTTTGGATCAATGCTTGTGGGAAACTTGAACATCCTCAATCCAAATGATACAACAATCAAACAACAAGTTGTCCCACACTAATGACTTCTACTTTCTTCTCAAACTCCTTCCTGGTTTTTCAGTACCTTTCAGAGATCTGTCCTGCTACTGTTACATGGAAGATCTCTTCCATTAATTTAAAGGGTTTCCTCACTGCTTTGTCTACTTGCAGCTCCTAGGGTTACCACTATGACAAGTCATTACCAGCATTTGGACAAAGCTCCTTGTTGCAACCTCCTGACAGACACACACACACACACACACACACACACACACACACACACACACACACACACACACACACACACACACACACAGTCATAGATTATTGCTATTACACAATGATATTATTTAAGAAAGAAATTGCTTACTTTTCTTAAATAATGTCTTTGTATATAACAGCACAATAATGTTCCTCTGTGTTCTTCCGTGTTTACTGCTGTCCTTCCTTAAAGTGAAAAAAAAAACATGCAACTTACTTCCCTGGTTGCTGCAGCCAATCAGGTCCTTGCTTCACTGAAGCGGACCTGATGGAGTGTAGCTTTCAGCTGACATCACAGGGAAGGCAAATTTAAAAAGGTTTTGGTGGTGCCACGAAACAAGCAATGCTGCCATGGAAATGAGTCTGTCAGAACTGGCAAAGAGGAAGGAGATAACCGTGGGCACCTACGTGCAAGTTGGCTTAATGTTGTCAGTGGGGGCCCTTGTATGCAGGGAGATAACTGAGCCCCCCCCCATGGCCACAGGTTCGGCGGGTGCCTAATGCCGGCTATGCCAACAGGATCTGACCTTGACACTAACTTGGAGGTTTTTACGGTACTAGGGCTCTGACTCCTGCCCTACCCATTATTCCCTGAACTCCACTCCATTCCCTCAGCTCTCATTTGCCACCAGAAGCTATTATGTAATCGTTAAATGTGTGTACGAGGGATTTTCTTTGTATTTCAATATCCTTTTCTTTTGAGCAGTAGTTTCCATTTCCTCCCCTACTGAAAGTGTTACTGTCTAGTGTATAGCTTTGTAATATGTGATCTGATCTTGTTAATCTTCTTTCATTCATCATTGATGGGTTCGGTTCCAAGCCCTCGGAACTGAGTCGGCCTTTTTGCCAAGCTCGCGCCAGCCAAAAACTCTCGAGCTAAGCTTCTACCCAGAATGCCCTTTACCCTGTTACCTCAGATCTTGTTTGCCGCATAGCCATAATGCCGCATTTCAGCTAAGTGGAACTTTATTTGATATTTTGTGTGGAAAACTTTTGATATCTTCCTTTTTTACTGAGCGATTAGTATTTCTAGTATGTTTTCTTCTGTCAGACCTTGATTTTTCTTCGCTGGTCTACCCGTTGTTACCATTGGTAAACTTTCAAGTACCATTGTTGGTACGGCCTTTCCTCCCTTACTCTTGTGGTATTCCTTCAGTACCATAGCTGGTATTTTCCTTTCTTTTCTAGCTGTTAGTGTTTGTTTCAGTAAGGTGTTTCTGTTTTACTTATACATATCACTATAGTGATACAACTGTGTGACTTTTTTGAGCTGTTGTTGACTTATCGTTCTGACTAGTTATACTGTTTGCCTGTGGTGTCTCTCTGTCAAGATGTCTACTAAGAAAGGTACTTCAAGTTTTAAGCATTGTGCTTCATGTAATGACAAGTTATCTAATATTGATTCTCACGATGACTATGTATACAGACTATGTATACTGCTTGGGGGTGCCCCATCTTTTGTTGCAACCTCCTTGTGACATTTGTCAGAGTTTCAGTCAGCGCACTCTTAATGAGCGCAAAAATAAAGTGATACTGAAAGGGTTACTTAAGTCTCCCTTTTCAGAGGCCATTTCTGTGATGGAGATCTCAACCCCTCCTACAAAAGACCAAAAAGAGGTCCCACTCAGTTCCCTTTTCACCATCAGGTGATCAGGGTAAGCCTGTGAAATCAAAGGTCCCAAAATTGTCCTCGGAACATAAATCTTGCCTCTACAGCTCCATCCTTGTCAATTCCAAGCATCTTGAAACCTACGATACTTTGTGCCAGCTTCGGCAGCGATAATAGACCTCACTATGCCTACTACAACTTCGGCACCTGTGGCCACTATGGCTCAGGGCACACCTTCGATACCTTTGTCAGTTATGATTTTGGAACTGACCATTTCGGCTCCGAGTGCCACTTCAGCACTGAGCGTTTTTCCAACCAAGTTGGATTTGATCCCATTACTCCCGGTCTCGAAACTTGAGACTTCGGTGCCGGCACACCTTGTACCAGGGACCCAATACTCCCCTTCCGTAGATCCGTTTCTGGGCCAGATGTATAGCCCGTTCATTGACCGAACTGACTCTCCATCTGGAGTATCCACTAGATCCACCAGGAGCCTTTCAGAACACGATGTGGTGCGTCTTGTGAACCAGCTGTTGGCAGCCAGGGGAATACCCACACTTTCTAAGACCAATCCGGCTGCTGAACTTGGGTTGGTTTCTCCATGGACTTCATCTTGTACTCCTCCTTCGACAATTTCAGTTTCGAAGCCTTCTGCTCTGACATCCTTCTCGGAAACCATCACCTTGGCATCTATAGTGGACCTCACTCAGGCTCCAAGTTTGTCCCTTTGGTCTTCGGTTCCTGCGGAACTGGTCCTTCCTCAATCTGGGGACTGGAGGCCGGGCGCCTTGACTCAGGGCACGGGGCTGTGTTTGTCCTCGGTTCAGTCCTTGGTGCTGATAGCCACGTCCACACCGATCCTGCTTGAGGCTCTATCCATGGGAGCGGTTTCTTCGAAGCAGTGTTTGACCCTGGTCCCTAGGTTGTCTTTCTCAGTTCCGGGCTCCCATCCCTCTTTGGGTGGAGCTGCTTTCCGTGCGATGGAGAGGGCTCTTCCTTCTGGAAGCACTCCTTTGACATCGGAACCCCAGTTTTCGCCCCCTGCGCTACAGCTTCCACAGACCACCCCACCTGGGGCACCAGGCAGAGAAGCCAAAGGACACCCCTGTTCAGAGTACCCACTCTCCCGAGTCCTCCTCAGAGACCCCCATTGAGGAGCCCCCTCGAAAGAGGATGTGCAAGAGGAAACACATGGACTCACCCAAGGAGTCCTTAACGGAAGACACATATTACAATGATGGTGAAGGGTCCCCATGGTCACCTCCTGATGATGTGTCCTTTGGAGACATCCTGGAAATGCTAAAACAGATAGGTGACTGGAAGCCCTCCAACCCTTCATCTGAGGAGTCCGTGTTCTGCAGGCTTTCCCCGCCCGGCCTTCTACCTCTTGGGTGACCCCACCTGCCAACGAGCTTGTCCAGCTCGTCATGCAGCGTGCTTGGAAGAACCCTGATTCCATGGAGACGATCCCTCGGAGACCTAACATTCTTTCCTGTCCTGAGGAGAACCCGCATTGGTCCAGAGGGTTACCAGTCGATGTTGTGGTGGCGGCAGCCGCGAAAAAGGACTTGACTGAGGAAAGACCCGCTGTCCACCTGCCCAACAGAGAGTCCCGTGTGGTGGACAAACTTGGGAAGCAAGTTTTTGAATCAGGGACCTTTGCTATATGGTCCCTGAACTGTTTGGCACATTTTATGAGGCTCCAAAGGGGTTTGATCTCCAAACTCACTGGGACACTCGCAGGACAGCAGTCTGATGAGGTCAGGGACAAAGTGGCCTCGCAGCTCGCAACCCTAGAATCGATATCCAACTCGTCCATGAGGTTCCTCTCACATACGACTGAAGGGGCAGCTAGTGCAGCGGGTTCGGGCTATATGCGCATTTGTGACCTTGCGGACCCTTTCAAGTCTTCCTTTTTGAATGCTCCTATCGAAGCATCGTTTCTTTTTGGCTCCAAAGTGAAGGACATGCTAGCCAGGTGCGAGTAAGATGGAAAGACCCTGTCTGCTGTAGGCGTACGATTTTCCAAACCTCAGTGTACCTTCTCAATGAATTAGAGAAGTGGGAAAATGTGGCACAAAAAATCTCAGGGTCCTTTCCGTGCTGCACGTGGTGATGATATCCCAGGGACAGAGGGGGTAACAATTCCAGAAGATGCCCCTACAGAGGTAGAGGGGATCCTCATAACAAAGGCTCCAGGGACTCCTTCTAGACAGCCTTATCAGCACTGCTGAGGAGCAGCCTGATTGCTTACCTCTGGAAGCAGTCAGGGGTTGTTTTTCTCTGCACCAAGCTACCTGGCAATCTATTACCACAGATCGTTGGGTGCAGAGTATAATCACCAGAAGTTACACCATTCCCCTTTCTTGTCAACCAAATCTTCCAAAAAAGCTTCCCAATGTTCCACCCAGTCAAAGGGAAGAAGCAGCTTCAGAGATAATAAAGCTGTCTCAAAAAAGAGTTATCCAACCAGTCCCACCAGACCAATGCAGATCCGTATTCTACTCGAGATTCTTTTTGGTGCCAAAAAAGACAGAGGACTGGAGACCCATTTTGGATCTCAACAGCTTAAACAAGTCTTTCACCCAAACCAAATTCTGGATGGTCACAGTTCAGTCCATTCTCCCTTTTTTAAGGGAAGGCGATTGGATGTGCTCGATAGATCTCAAAGATGTGTATTACCACATCAAAATGGACAAACGTTCCAGGAGTCTGCTTCACTTCCTGCTAGGGGCCAGTCATTATCAATTTCGTGCCCTGCCATTCGGTCTCTCTAGAGCCCCCAGAGTGTTCACAAAGTGCATGGCAGTGATCACAGCTCACTTGAAACTACAAGGATTCTGGGTGTTTCCATATTTGGATGACTGGTCCTCACTGCCCCCACCAAGCGTTTTCTGGTAACAGCACTGCATTATATCCTCTCTCTGGCAACATTTTTGGGAATAACAATACATTGGGAGAAATCAAACCTTACTCCTACACAACAAATAGAATTCATTGGAGTGTTCAATACCCGGTCCTGTCTGGTGTCACTCCCAAATCACAGACTCCACTGATTGAGGCTCCAGCTCCAAGTGATACTCTGTCAAACAAAGGTTTAGGTTTCAGCAAGAGAAGTTCTTCAGGCCCTAGGATCTATGGCAGCTTCAATGCCAATAGTGCCCCTAGCGAAGCTACACATACGGGTCCTACAATGGCTCCTTCTTTGTCAATGGTTCCTAAACTATCACCCCATCAGTTACCAGATTCAAATAACCAACTCCTGCAAAACAGGACCTGCTTTGGTGGATGAGGCCAGACACAGAACTTTTGGAGTTGCCCATTTCACTCCCCTCAGCCCAGGGCCATTGTGACCATGGATGCTTCCCTGATCGGGTGTGGGGGGGGGGGGCATTTCCAGGGAAGACAGTCCAAGGCGCATGGTCCACCTTAGAGGCCCACCTGTATATCGGCCTTCTGGAACTGAGAGCAGTGCTGTTAGGGTTGCAGGCTTTTTATTCAGTTCTCCCTTCTGGGACAATTACAGTTCAGACATGTCACTGGTCTGGTATATCAACAGGCAAGGAGGAACCAAGTCCTACCCCCTGTGTCGAGATGCTATGAGAATTTGAGAGTGGGTGATGACTTCCAACCACTTTCTGATAGCAACGCATATCCTGGGGAGCTCCAACCTAATTGCGGACAAACTGAGCAGATGCATCCTCCTGCCTCGTGAGTGGTCCTTCAATCCCGAGGTGGTGACAGAAGTCTTCAGCCACTGGGGCCAGCCTTGCTGCAATCTTTTCGCCTCCCCATCGAACAACAAGTGCAACAGCTATTTCACCCTGTTTCCCCTAGAGGGGGAATCCCCGAGGGATGCTCTAATCCATGATTGGCCCACGGGACTTCTTTATGCTTATCCTCCCATTCCCTTGATTCCACAATTTCTAAAGAAAGCTCTTCGGTTGAGATGCAAGGTGATCCTCATAGCTCCGTTCTGGCCTCGACTAGTTTGGTTCCCCTTCCTTCGGCCTCACCTAGTATACCCGCCGTGGATTTTGGATACTCTTTCAGATTTGATTACTCACCCGCAAGGGTTGAGCCACCCGAATTTGTCCAGTTTCAAGCTTCAGCTTGGTTTCTCCACTTCCGTTAGTTGCCAGGCAAGCTAATCTCACCTCACCTGTTAGAGACATCATTCTGGCCTCTCATAAACCATCCACCAGAAGACTGTATCAGGATAAATGGAGAAGGTTTTCCATCTGGTCTAAGGATAACATGCTAGACCCATATTCGGCTCCAGTGACTGCGATGCTGCAATACTTGGCTAGGTTTTTTGATAATGGATCCACTGCCTCTACCGTACGAGTATGCCTGGCAGCAGATGTTCTTCTTGTTTCACTGTTGCAGTCATTACATTTGGGTAATCTGCTGGCAGGTTGCCCTCAGTCGGCCTGAATTCCAAAGTCTTGGGTCCTGCGTCGGTTGCGGTCTTCTCTTCCATGACGTCAGGGGTATAAAACAAGCAGCCGGCGCCATTTTCTTTAGTCTTTCTTGCCACGCGGTGCCCAAAGCAGAAGCAGTTCACAAGTGCTGGTCGGCCGACTCCTGAAATTTTCGAGTTCGAGTTTCAGAACCGAAGTCTTCACTAAAGCTAAGTACCCCATTGGGGAAACTTTTTTCTTGCTCCATACCAATGTCAGAAAAAGTTAATAATTGTATTACTTGTGGGAAGCAAATACCTCATAAGGATTTCCATTTATACTGTATTCCTTGCCTAGGCCCTGATCACAACGTGCCTGGCTGTTGGTTTTGTGCTAGATTTAACCAACGCACTATTGAGTGTCGGTATATTTTTGCCTCAAAATATTTTGGAAACAGATTTAACTACCCAGAAATGTCGTCGGATAGCAATCCGACTACCGGAGTACATAAAAAACGCAAAGAAAAGAACAGAGACAGACCGTCGAGGTCCAAAACCAACGATGAAGCTTCTCCTAAGCCAGTCGCCGGTTTGCTGGTACTCAGTGAGGTGCTTTCGCAGCCCCTGATGCCCGCTACTTTCGAGTCACAGGCCTCTACTGAGACCCATGTGGAGTCCGGCATGCCACGAGATACTCAAAGTATTATACCCACGGATGTCTCTCCCTTGGATGGGTCCGAAGTCGCTGAGCAGGCACCGGCTTCTGTGGGTGTATTCAGGCCTCAACATTTTTATATAAAACCGACGATAGCTGCAAAACCAAAGACAAAAGCAACTTCTAAAGCTAAAAAACGATGCATGAGCCACGTGCACAGGCCGCTATGCCTAAAAAAACAGATGATCAAAATGGCTGAAGATCTAATTACCTTGATCAGGGGTTCCCAACCCCCTCCTGATAAGAGGCCTAGGCAAGACACTGATTAAGAATCTTCAGATCAGGTTTCTGTTTATTCTGATTCCTCTTCTGATCAGGGATTATCTATTCCTCCCTATGAGGATTCTGATGCAGAGGAATCTATCCCATCTGCATCACCTCCTGAGGATTATTCAGTTGGAGAAGCCTTGCATACTTTGAGGGAGTATTTTCACTGGGAAAGTAAAGATTTTTCAGAATTAAAAAAGAGGCTCAGGGATTTCCTTCTTCTCCCTCAGCACAGGCCTTTAGCCATACCCCCTGTTTTAGACATTGTGGATGATGTGTTTTCAGAGTCAAGCTTGAGTCCTGACTCCTTACCTCCGGCTCCCTGCAAGCCTGACAGATATTACAGGGTTCCTGACTCACACAAATCTTTATTTAGAAATCCTGCTGCTGACCCTGAACCTATTTCACAGGGTCCAAAGGGAGTTAAGGCTTCAACAGCAAAAAAATCATACCCCCTCTGACAGAGATTCAAGGGCACTGGATAGATGTGGAAAGAAGGTTTATACATCTGCAACCTTGGCAATTAGGGCCTTAAACTGCCAGTTTCATATGCTCAAGTATCAACATCATGTTATGGGATTGCTGAAACAGAAAATGATGTTGATTTCTGAATGTGCAGAAAATAAAGAATTGCAGGAATTATTGCATGCAGCTGAACAAGTTGGAAAGCATACTTTGCAATGTGTGTTTTATTCCTTCGAGGCCTCCTGCAGGGCCGCAGTTACTGGATCTGTGATTAGGTGGCATGCCTGGCTAAAAGAGCAAAATCTGCCTGATTATATTAAAGCTAAATTACTGGATGCACCTTTACAGCATGATACTCTGTTTGGTATTGAGGCAGAAGAGGTTTTAAAGAAAATGGAAGACAAAGCTAAGTCTATGCAAACTGTAAATGACTTCTTACAAGTGCAGCCACCAAGATTCAGTAGACACTGGCCTACAAAAAATTGGTCCTTTCCTGTGTCCGACAGAGCTCAAAGGGGGCAAATCCAGACGCCCTAAAGGTTCTAGATACCAGGCACAAGATTCTTACAGGTCAAAGCAGTGGGGTGCTTCTACCTCCAAATCTGGAGGAAATAAAGCGCAACCCTACAGAAAACAGTCCCAGTGACTTCACTCTGCCATCACCAAGCACTTACCTTTTGGCAGCACCCTTAGGGGGAAAATTAGCACTTTTTGTTCAAAACTGGCAGTTAATAACCCAGGACATGTGAGTGTTAAACATAGTATCACAGGGATACAGATTCCATTTCCATACTCTGCCAATGGCAAACGGTTGACTGGATCTGCCAAAAAATCAATGGGTAGAGGCACAGAAACAGGTTACGTCCCTCATGGATATGGGGGCTATTCAGCCAGTACCAGAACAGGAAAAAGGACAAGGTTTTTACTCAAGACTGTTCTTGGCACCCAGAAAGGACAAGGCCTGGAGGCCAATACTGGATTTATCAATTTTGAACACATTCCTGGACATTCCAAAATTCAAAATACTAACTTTGCAGCAGCTTCTGCCCATGCTGGGCAAGAATGCTTGGCTGGTGACATTAGACCTAAAAGAGGCATACCTGCATGTCCCAATAAGGGAATTGTGCAGAAGATACCTCCGTTTCAAGGCTGGCTTAATGCATTACCAATTCTCTGCACTGCCCTTTGGCTTATCTACTGCGCCCAGGGTCTTTACAAAGTGCCTGGCACCAGTAATTGCTTTTTGCAGACAAAGAAGTATTCAGATATATCCTTACTTGGACAACTGTCTCATTCAAGCAGAGAACAAGGACATTCTTCTTCAGCACCTGGCGTTTGTGAAAAGGCTTCTAACATGCCTAGGGTGCACAATTAAAAAAGAGAAATCACAACTGGTACCTTCTCAAAAGATAACATTCCTGGGTGCAAGCTTGAATACAACTGCCCAGATGGCTTTCCTCATGCCAGACAAACAAAGGCAACTGACTACTTACTTCAAATTGATGGCAACAAAAACCCAGTTATCTGCAAGACAAACTCTGCAGGCTTTGGGATTCATGGCATCCTGCATTCTACTGATTCCATATGCAAGACATTCATATGAGAAAACTTCAATGGTACCTAAAAAGTTTATGGAGTCAACATTGTCAGTCTGGAAACAATGATTCCTCTCATTCCATGCCTACAACAGGAGTTTCTATGGTGGGCAAAGGCATATCACCAAAACACGGGACGGCCCTTCACTCTACCCCTTGCCAGCCAAACCTTAACAACAGACACATCAAATTACACATGGGGGCCCACCTGGCGGGAAGATGCATTCAGGGCATATGGACCCCAAAACAAATGCATCTGCATATCAACCAAAAAGAGATGTTAGCTGTTCAAAATGCCCTGACAGCCTTCAAGGACTTACTTCATCCAGGACAACTACTGATAAAGACGGACAACACCATGGTTATGTGGTATATAAACAAGCAGGGGGGCATGCATTCATACGCCCTTTGCAGACTAGCCATGGCACTGTGGGACACAGCTTTGACTTACCAAGTACATCTACAAGCTCAATTCCTGCCAGGAAAACAAAATGCTCTGGCAGACAACTTAAGCAGAAACCTTATGGACCCTCACAAGTGGAAACTAGATCCACAAGTCTTCAACATGATAATAAAGAAATGGGGGAGCCCAGACATAGATCTATTTGCCTCTCCTCAAAATTATCATTTGAAAAGATTCTGCACAATGACTTATCACAGACAAGCATGGAAATTGGAAGCCCTATCCTTTAGTTGGAAAAACCTATCAGTTTATGCCTTTCCTCCTCTGCCTCTTCTTCCCAAGGTCCTACTAAAAGTCAGACAAGAGAAACTAAAGATGATACTAATTGCCCCGGACTGGCCACGCCAATACTGGTACCCAATCCTAAGGAACTTGCCTCAATACCCAGCTTGGACTTTACCTCAAAGTCCTCAATTACTGTCTCAGCAAAACAATCGGATCCTGCACAGTCAGCTCCAAACACTGAACCTGGCAGCATGACTGATCATGTAGTTGTGCAAACAACACCCCTCAGTAAAGCTGTGATGGATGTCATTTTGGAAGCCAGAAGGCCTAGTACTAGAAAATCTTATGCTGATAAATGGAAGATATTCTGTGCTTGGAATCAAGCACAAGGAACTGATAGAGCAGAACCAAATATTCCTTAGATATTACAATACTTGACTGAGATGCTTGACAAAGGCCTATCTTTCTCATCAATAAAAATCCATGCCTCTGCCTTTTCGGCTCATTGCAATACAAAGCCACCAATCTTTTCTCATCCTTTACTAAAGCAGTATCTTAGAGGAGCCAAAAATTTAAGGCCTCCCAGAAGATCACCAATACCTGCATGGGACCTCAATTATGTTTTGGAAAAGCTCACCTTGCCTCCATTTGAACCAGCTGCTACTGCAGATCTAAAGTTCTTATCATGGAAAACAGCTCTGCTCCTAGCAATTACTACAGCAAGAAGAGTCTCAGCGCTACAGGCCCTCATGGCTGTAGAGCCTTTTATCATATGTTACCCAAACCGGACGTCTCTGAGGACCAATCCTTCATTTATGCGTAAGGTGGTTTCCAGTGTGGCTCTTAACCAAACTATTCATCTGCCAACCTTTTATCCAAATCTGCAGAACAAGGGGGAGAGGATTCTGCATTCATTGGATGTGCACAGACAGCTAAGATTCTACTTGAGCAGGACTAAAGCTGTAAGAAAAACTGAGCAGTTACTAGTGACATATGCTGCAGGATCAGAATGAAAGGCTATTTCAAAGCAGACAATTTCAAAGTGGATAAGCCACGGCATTCGTTTCTGCTACTTACACCATGGCAAACCTGTGCCCAAGGGCATTAGGTCTCATTCCACCAGAGCTGCAGCTACATCAGCAGCCTTTCTCAGAGGAGTACCAACCAAAGACATTCTAGATGCTGCTACTTTGAGTTCTGTTCACACTTTTACAAAGCATTATCATTTGCCTCTCTGCTCTAAGTCCAGGGCAGGCTTTGCCACTGCAGTTCTGCAGGGCCTTATAGCCACCCCTAATGCTGTTTAGCTCCAGCCTTCCATCTATAGCTTTGGGATTCTACCCAAATGTAATGACTGTAATAGTGAAACATGAAGAACATAGTACAGTTGTGTACACTTACCATAAATGTAGATGTTCAAGTGTATTCACTGTTGCAGTCCAGGTTACCCGCCCGCCATCCCCCTTTTATTCTGGAGTTTCTCTTTCCTTCATTATCTTTAACAACCTATGTGGTGTATTTGCTTGTAGATTAAGGTAAAGTTTGTATTGTTGCATGTATATATAGTTTCTATGTATATATATATATATATATATATATATATATATATTTGCTACCTTTTTGGGGGCACCTGACATCTGAGGCAAGAAAAACTAAAGAAAATTACATTGGCTGCTTGTTTTATACCCCTGATGACCTGACGTCATGGAAGAGGAGACAGCAACTGACGCAGGACCCAGTACTTTGGAATTCAGGCCGACTGAGGGCAACCTGCCAGCAGATTACCCAAATGTAATGAATGCAACAGTGAATACACTCAAACATCTACATTTATGGTAAGTGTGCACAACTGAACTTTTCTAATTTCCACAATTGTATAGATGGCACCCCTCTCATCTCTTTACGTCTATGCAAAGCCTTTCTCAAGGGAACCTCTGATATCAGGCCTCCTGTCAGACAGCCTATGGAACCATGGAACCTCACTTTAGTCCTTCAGTCTTTGACTCAAAAACCCTTTGAACCCCCAGCGAAGTGTGACCTAAAGTTCTTGTCCTGGAAATCCTTGTTTTTAGTAGCCATCATGTCAGCCAAATGGGTCTCTGAGTTACAGGCATTGTGTATCAAGAGGCCCTATCTGGTCTTCCATAAAGACAGAGTACCACTTCAGATGAATCCATCCTTCCTTCCCAAAGTTGTTTCTGAATTTTCCATTAACCAGACCATCGACCTACCAGTGTTCTTTCAGAATTTTTCCAATAAAGGAGAGTACTGCCTACACTCCTTGAATGTACATAGGGAACTGATTTTGCCTAGAAAGGACCAAACCTATCCGTAAGTCTGAACAGCTTTTCATCTTCTTTTCAGGGCCCAGAATGGGAAATGCTGTTTCCAAGGTTATATTATCAAAATGGCAGGGACTGCATATGTTTCATCTATTCCCTCATAAAAGAACCTATGCCAAAAGGTAAAGTGCATTCCACTAGATCTATGGCAACATCTGTAGCTTTCCATTCCAGGGCTTCCATGGATGACATTTGCGCAGCAGCCACTTGGGCTAATCCTCATACCTTTATCAATCATTACAGATTGGACTTGGTCTCCAGAGGGAGAGTTGCCTTTGGCTCAGTGATACTCAGGAATGTTCTTCCATAAGGGCTGCCCATGGAACTCAAGGTAGCTTGGGATTCTGTCCCATCAGTGATGAATGGAAAGATTAACAACATCAGATAAAGAAGTTATGTCTTGCCATAACATTCCATCTATGTTCATCTTCTTTCATTCATCACTTCCCACCCTCCTTCCCCCTCCAAAGGCTCTTGGGGGATGCTTTGGGTCCAGGTGGTGTCCTAGGATATTTGCGCAGAAGTGGCCTCGGCTTTACTTCTCTATCTCTAGCAAACTCAATCTGAGGTAAAAGGGAGAAGGGCATTTTGGGTAGAAGCTTAGCTCAAGAGTTTTTGGCTGGTGTGAGCTTGGTAAAAAGGGCGACTCTGTTCTGAGGGCTTGGAACCGAACCCATCAGTGATGAATGAAAGAAGATGAATAACACAGATGGAACAATCTGTAGTAGTTAAATTAATTTTATCTGCAACCTGTGGGTGTACGCATCTGTTTCGGATCCGAGCTGGCAACTTTTTTTCTAGCGTCTGCTCCAAGCTCTGTGCTCCTCCCCTTACCCATAATGCCCTGCCATCTCCTATCTTCCCTCAGATCTCTTTTGCTGTAGTGTGCATCATGGTCTCCTTTGCTCTGAGCTCAGGGATAGTAAGTAGTATTTTTTATGATAATCTAGGTGTGCTTGAGTAAGATTTCCCTTCCTCCCCTTGTGTAGTATCTCGTTTGGTCGTCGGTGTCTAAAAAAAAAAAAAGTTTTGTATAGAGTAGTAGTTAGGCCTGCACTTCCCCTACCTGTGTGTGTGTGGTTTTGGAGAGGTAGTACTTGTACCTTGGAGTGCAGGACTATGGCTGACCAGCCAAAGCCTGTCTTTAAAAAATGTACAGAGTGTGGCCATAAGCTCTCCCCGGCCGATGGTCACACTCTGTGTGTAATTTGCTTGGGAGTGGCACATTTGTCCACTCAATGTGCTGTCTGTTCAGGTTTTAACCCTAGGGCCCTTAGGGATCGTAAGACCAAGCTAGTTGCCAAAGGCCTTCTCCCTGCTGCCATGTTGGAATCTGCGTCGGCCTCAGTCTCTAGTGTCCCACCTTTCATCTAGACAGGGACTCAACCTCCCTCTTCGTTTGGCGATGGGTCTTCTAAGGACAAATCTTCAGTCAGTGATACTGACAAAGAAAAAGGAAAAGAAAAAGAGAAGGAAAAAGAAAGGCGCAGAGAGGAAAGGGAGAAAAAGGACAGGTATTGTAAGAGGTTCCCAGACAGGGAGCTCTTTATCAGCCCCCCAGATTCCCTCACCAGGAGAAGTCCCCAGAGATGCTCTAGTCCATGTTTGGCCCTCTGGGCTTCTGTATGCTTATCCACCTTTACCACTCATTCTGAAGTTTCTTCAGAAAGCTTGCCGACTACGGTGCAAAGTGATCCTCATTGTCCCGTTCTGGCCTCATCAGGTTTGGTTCCCATTCCTTTGGTCTCATCTCTTAGCTCCCCCAATGGTTCTGGATCCCTGCCCGGATCTAATTTCCCATCCGTTGGGGACAGGTCCACCCGATCTGGGCAGCCTCAAGCTGACAGCTTGGTTGCTCCAGTTCCGTTAATTGCTAGGACTCCTGGTCTTTCATCCCTGGTAAAATCCATTCTGGTGGCCTCTCTTAAAGAGTCCACTATGAAACTTTATTGCAGTAAATGGAAGCGCTTTGCCATTTGGGCCTCACAGAGGAAAATAGATCCCCTTATAGCCCCTGTTCCAGCGGTGTTGGGCTTCCTGTCTGGTATCTTTCAGCAAGGCGCTAGTTCCTCCACAGTGAAAGTACAATTGGCAGCCATTTCCAGTTTTCACTTTGGTGAAGACAACATGGCCTTAGCCTCCTCTAGGCTGTGTAAGGCTTTTCTTAAAGGTACTTTTCTGTTACGGCCTCCTGTCAAGGATTCTGTACCTCCTTGGGACCTTACTTTTGTTTTACAAGCATTGGTGGCTCCTCCTTTCAAACCTGCAGCTTCGGTGGACTTGAAAATTTTGTCCTGGAAGACAGCTTTCCCAGTCGCCATCACATCGGCTAGGAGAGTTTCTGAGCTTCAAGCTCTGTCTGCAGTGCCTCCGTATCTGGTCTTCCATAAGGGTAGGGTCTCCCTCCGTACCAACCCTTCCTTCTTACCTAAAGTGGCATCTGAAGCAAACATAAACCAGTCCATTAATCTGCCCGTTTTCTTTCCTAACTTCCAAAATAAAGGTGAATACAAACTCCATTTGTTAGATGCTCATAGACAACTTCGTTTTTATCTTCATAGAATGAAGTCTTTCCGCAAGACTGACCAATTGTTTGTTTCCTTTTCCAAAGCATTTATGGGAAAAGCTATTTCTAAAGTTTCTTTGGCCAGATGGATCACTCTTTGCATTTCACATGCCTACAAAGCAAAAGGTTTATCTCCTCCTGGTATTGTTAAGGCTCACTCTACCAGGTCCATGGCGACTTCTGCTGCTTTTTGGTCTAGGGTGCCTTTGGACGATATTTGTGCAGCAGCGACATGGGCCAATTCACATACCGTCATTTCCCATTACAAACTGGATCTGATTTCGAGGGGTAGAGCATCCTTTGGCTCTGCGGTGCTCAGGAATATCCTTCCATAAGGACCTCCCAGGATCAGAGTAGCTGGGGACTCTGTCCCACAGGTTGCAGATAAAATGAAGTTAATTACTTCAGATAAAGAAGTTATGTAATCACCATAACATTCCAGCTGAGTAGTTATACTTCATTTTTCTGCAACATTCCCTCCCTCCGTCCCCCGGACCTTATCCTGTCTTAAGGATTGGTTTATTGGGTTGAGTTGCATATATTTTTAGTTGCAGCAAACTCGATCTGAGGAAAGATAGGAGATGGTAGGGCATTATGGGTAAGGTGAGGAGCTCGGAGCTTGAAGCAGATGCTAGAAAAAAAGTTGCTGGCTCGGATCCGATACGGATCCGTATACCCACAGGTTGCAGAAAAATGAAGTATAACTACTCAGATGGAATGATGTCCTTAGGATGCATCTGCAGTCCTTACAAGTGGGTTGTCCTGTCGTCAGGCAGCCCTTCGGTCGGCCGGATTCCAAAGTCTGGGTCTGGCCTCAGCTGGTGTCGCACTTCACCCGACGTCATCACTGCTGGTCTTCGGGTATAAAGGCATCAGCCGACGCCATTTTCCCCAGTCTTTCTTGCCGCGTGGTGCCCGAAGCAGAAGCTGTTCGCAAGTGCCGGTCGGTCAGATCCAGAGATTACTACTACCGAATACTACTTCGAAGACTTCTATAAAGCTAAGCACCCCGTTGGGGACTCTTTCTTGCCTCAGCCGATGTCAGAAAAAGTGAATAACTGTTTAACTTGTGGGAAACAAATACCTCATAAAGATTTCCACTCTTACTGCTTACCTTGTTTAGGCCCAGACCACGACGTAGCAGCTTGTTTAGCCTGTGCTTCCTTCAACCGACGAACGCTTAGGCGTCGGTCGGAGTTTGCCGAACAGTTTTTCGGCTCAGATTTTGCGTACATTATGCCGTCGGATCCTCCGACTACTCAAATTGTTAAGAAACGCAAAGAAAAGGACCGACACTCGTCCACAGCCGGCCGAAACCACGGTTAAGCAAACCGCGAGTGTCTCTGTTTCGGCCGAAACCGAGCAAACGGGTCAATCTCCAGCCGAATCCAGGACTACTACCGAGGCCCCTTCTACCCTAGTTGAATCGGCCTCTGAAGTTTTGCCTACTACTGTGGTTTCTCAAGATTTATCGGACACCATCCCTTTGGATGTCTCTACCCCAGCACGTGGTGCTGCTAGGCCTCCTGCAGCCATGTCTATTAAGGCCTTTGCTAGGGCTAAAGCAGCCAAAACTGCTAAGTATGTGCCTGTTAAGCCCCCCTCTCACAGGCCCAGTTCCAGTTCCCAAATGCTTACTCTGGCAGAGGATCTCATCTCTGTAATAAGGGGATCCCAATCTCACCCAGACAGGGCCTCTCAACCCCCAGAAAAGAGGCCTAGAGCAGAGCCCCCTGAGCCAGTGTCCTCAGATGACTCTTCTGATGATACAGACAATACAGACCATCCAGAGGCTCCTTTTTCTACTTATGAAGATTCCGATGCTGAAGAATCAATTCCTTCTGCCTCTCCACCAGAGGAATTTTCTTTTGGGGAAACCTTACATGCCATGAGAGAACAATTCCAATGGCAGGGACAAGATTTCTCAGACTCTAGAAAAAGGCTTAGGATCTTTTTACACTTACCACAACACAGGCCTTTAGCTATACCTCCAGTTCTTCCTGTTGTGGATGATGCATTCAATGATGCTTGCACTGCTCCTGACACGTTACCTCCTGCCCCTGCTAAGCCCGATAGGTTTTACAGGGTCCCGGACACTCATCACCACTTATACAAGGCTCCTTTTGCAGATCCTGAGACTATTTCCCAGGGGCCTAAGGCAGTAGCTTCAACCTCAGCGAAAAACCCTCTCCCTTCTGAAAGGTAATCCAGGTCCTTAGAGAGATGGGGTAAAAAAGTATATACCTCTGCTACTCTCTCAGCTAGAGCTTTGAACTGTCAGTTTCATATGATCCAATACCAAGAGTTTATGCTTGATCAATTAACTAAGAAACTGTCCTCTGATGATACCTTAGATAAGAAATATGTTCTAGAAATGGTGAATAACATTCAGCAGGTTAGTAACCATTCTTTAAAATGTGGCTATGATGCACTGGAGGCTTCATTTAGATCAGCCATGACTGGCACAGTTATAAGAAGGCATGCATGGTTGAAAGAACAGGTCTTGCCGGATCATGTTAAAGCAGTTTCTGAGGGGAATCAAGAATGTAAAACCTCCAAGGAAACCACCATTATCAGCATGGGACTTGAACTTTGTGCTAGAAAAATTGACACTCCCTCCATTCGAACCAGCAGCAGCAGCAGATCTACAACACCTATCCTGGAAAACTGCTTTCCTGCTGGCAATTACTTCAGCAAGAAGGGTTTCGGAACTACAGGCTTTAATGGCAGTACAACCCTTCCTAATCTTCCATCAAGATAGAGTGTCCATGAGAACTAATCCTACATTTATGCCTAAGGTGGTATCCAGAGTGTCTCTAAACCAGGCAATCCACCTACCTACCTTCTTTCCCAATCCACAGAACAGGGGGGAAAGACTGCTGCATACCTTGGATGTACATAGACAGTTGCGCTACTACCTGGACAGAACCAAGGGCAATAGAAAAACTGATCAGCTTCTAGTAGCATATGCAACAGGAAGGGAAGGAAAAGCAATTTCAAAACAGACAATCTCCAAGTGGATAGGAAATTGCATAAGATTCTGTTACTCCTACCATGGAAAGCAAATTCCACAGAACATAAGGCCTCATTCTACAAGGGCTACAGCCACTACCACAGCTTTCTTACGAGTGGCTACCAAGGACATTATAGAGGCTGCTACTTGGACCTCCGTGCATACATTTGCCAAGCATTATAACTTACCTCTATACTCTAGATCCCGAGCAGGGTTTGCCACTGCTGTTTTGCAAGGGATCCTAACTACACCATAATTTCTTCTTCCTCCTCCCTAGTTTGGCTATGGTATTCTACCCATTTGTAAGGACTGCAGATGCATCCTTGAAGGACATAGTACAGTTTTGTACCTACCATAAATGTAGATGTCCAAACAGGATAGCATCTGCAGTCAGGATTACCCACCCTCCTTCCCCTCTGTGGTATTCCTAGGGTATTTGCCCACCTAATAGCTAGCTGGGGGGGGATTTCTTATGGTGTATTTGTTTGTATATATGTACATACATGACTATTTTTTGTGTTTGCCTTCTACTTTTTTGGAAACATTGGCATTTATCCAAAAAATTTAGCTTTCCAAGAGGGCAACTGGCATCTGGGGCAAGAAACACTGAGGAAAATGGCGTCGGCTGATGCCTTTATACTCGAAGACCAGCAGTGATGACGTCGGGTGAAGTGCGACACCAGCCGAGGCCAGACCCAGACTTTGGAATCCGGCCGACCGAAGGGCTGCCTGACGACAGGACAACCCATTTGTAAGGACTGCAGATGCTATCCTGTTCGGACATCTACATTTATGGTAGGTACAAAACTGTACTTTATGGTGAGTACATAACTTCTTTTTATGGTAAGACATAACTTCTTTTTTAGCATGATTACAGACTTATTTTTTCTGACAGAAGTGCTACTAGTAGCTAACTTGTTTTTTGTAGGGTTTATAGCAAGTTCTTAATAGCATTAATGTAGGTTAGTGTTGTAGGATTAGTAGTTTCTGTTGTGCTGTTTCTATTTGTAGTTTCTATATTTGTAGAATAAAGAGTTTTCTGAGTGTTTTCAACTTATAACTAGTGTATTAAGAATTGTGATAGTTGTTCGTAGAGCAGTGGCAGAGTCCCAAAACTTTAAAAAATGCATTCAGTGCAGGCACAAGTTGTCAATGCAAGATCCACACTTAGTGTGTGTACTATTTGGGGGTTGGCCTTTTAATGCCAGTCATTTAAAGCCTTTAGTTCAAGGGCATTACAAGCAAGGAAGGAAAAACTAATAGGTAATGGTTTACTTCTTGACAGAGGGGGGGGGGGGGGGCATCCTTTTCAGCTGGACCTTCTTCTGCATCTCCTGTGAAGAAGGTTGACAAAAGGATCATGGAAAGGAGAAAGATCCCTCCAAATCTGACAAAGAAAAAAGGAAATCTTTGGGGGAAAATACAGTTGTTTCCTTAAAAAGGTCATCGGATCCAACAGTTTCAATTGGGCCTGAGCCTAAAGTAGCATGTACGTCAGAGGCAACAGAGCTGATCCATCTCTCCTAGTGCTCAGTTTTCACCAGAGCCAGTAATCCAAAGACCACACTCCCTGATACTGCAAGAAAAACTCTATTTCTGGGTCTTCTATGACACTCTGGAGTTCAGTCTTTGTGCTTCTGTGTATACATACGTTTCCTATGAACTAACTCTAGTGATGAATCACAGGGCTCAGAGTCAGAATGGGAGCTAATGTAGCAGATGCCTTGGACAGCTTGTGGTTCTCTGTCCCTGCAGATAGGATGATTTGGCAAAATCCTAGATTTGATGGCCTACCCAAGATCCTTCTCCTAATGAGTCTGTGTTCTTGGAGGCTTTTGGTACCAGCCCATCTTCCTCCTGGGTGGTACTACCTGTTGACCCTCTCATTGACCTTATGGCACAACGGGCATGGAAGCATCCTGACATGGTGGAACCTATCCCCCCCCCCCCCCCAAAAAAAAAAGGATTCTGCAAGCCTCTAAAGACAGGAGATATTGGAACTAAGGTCCTGCAGTAGATGTGATGGTGGTAACAGCTGTCACAAAGAAAGTACTTTCTGAATAAAGCTTCCCCATTCATTACCCTAACAGGTAATCCAGGGCAATGGACAGATTTGGGAAGCGGACTTATGCCTCAGTGTCATTTGTTCATAGATCTCTGAATTACTTCACCCATGCAATGAGGTTTCAGAGAGATTTAGTAATGTGACTTTCCAAATCACTCTCTGGTAACTTCCCTGCAGATGTCCAAAAGACTGTGGACTCCCAGATGACCACCCTTCAATTGACTTCTTATTATCTAATGCAGACGATGGCACTGCCTGACAAGCAGATATCGGCATCACTCTGTGCTGTCATGCCTGAATATCTTTGTGACTTTGCAGAAAGTTTTAAGACATCCTTTATTAATGCCCCATACGATGGTTTAACACTTTTTAAACCCAAAGTCAAAGACATGTTTACCAGGAGTCAGCAAGGCTTATTCTCCATCTTCTGGGACTTATGGTCTATTCTGTCCTGGTGGTTTCTATGTTGTGATACTGCATGAGAGTACTTCAGTGGACCGTAGCAGTTCAGTGGTTCCAAAATGTTCATCCTTTCCATAATCAGGAAATGGATCATGTAGACCTGTAAACAACATGTGGTATAGTGGATAACATCTCCTTTGGTTCTTGAAGGACATCATTTTCATCTTTGTTCCCAGCACCAGCACCCATTATATTTTCAGATTCCAGTTCTGGGATTTGTGAGAAGAGCAGTCACTTGGTGGAGACATCAAATATCCCTGAATCCAAGTCTCCCCTTCTCCCCTCCTGCTCCATAGCAGCCAGTCACCAGAGATGCCTTGGATAACAAAGACAGACAAAAGCACACAAATGTAAAAGAGATGCTTTCCCTTATAAAGGCACTCAACTCTCTGAATTACTTTTGGCCCCTAGGACTACTTCAAGTTGTTAAGGACAATACCACAGTGATGTACATAAACAAGCTAGGGGAAACCAGGTCTTACCCCCTATGCAGACTAGCCATGTTAGCATGGGATATAGCTTTACAGAACAGTTTCAAACTAATGACTTCCTACATTCCATCAGAGCAAAACTGTGTGGCAGGCAAGCAAAGCAGGACAAAGACTGACCCTCGCAAATGGAAACTAGATCAGGGCATCTTCCAAGATTTGATCCAGTCTGTGGGGAGATGTTCTTCGTGTTTCACTGTTGCGGTCATCACCTGTGGGTTATCCCTGCTGTGGTAGCCCCGGCCAGCCCGAATACTAGAGTCAGTGTTTTTTTGTGTCAGCTGCAGTTGCCAGTAGTCTGACGTCAGGTCATCAGTGCTATAAAGCAAGGTAGCCGACATCATTACATCAGTCTTTCTTGCCGTGGAGCCCGTAGCAGAAGCAGTTCGCACGAGTGCCAGCCGGTCGCTACCAGAAGTTGAATTTTCAGCTGAAAATGTCTAAAGCTAAGTACCCGTTTGGGATCCTTTTTTCTTGCACTAACTGATGTCCAAAAAAGTTAACAATTGTCTTGTCTGTGGAAAGCCGATTCCACAGCGAGACTTCCATTCTTACTGCGTCACTTGTTTAGGCCCAGACCACGACGTCCCCTGTTGCTGGTTCTGTGCCCTCTTTAATGCGAGAACCTTTTGCCATAGAGCTCTTTTTGTAGACAGTTATTTTCATGTACTGTCTTTGCATTCTGATATGGGGTCCATCAGCCAGCAATCTGTGGACATTTTGAAAAAAACATAGAGATAGAGATAAAGATAGAGATAGACCAGAAAAGGCTAAGCCATCCGGTGACGCTACCACTAAGCAGGTCGTCAGTTCTCCTGAATTCAGTGAGGTGCTTTCGCAGCCCCTGATGCCTGATTCGATATTTACACAGGCCTCTACCAAGACCCTTTCAGAGTCTGGTATGCCGCAGAAGTCTTCCTCGTCTTCTGAGCCTTTGGCTGTCTCTGCCTCAATTGGGTCCAGAGCTGCGATGCAGGCCCCGGCACCAGAGGAGGCCTTTCGCACTACCTAATCTAGACAGAAACTGACGTCTTCTCTTCCAACTACCGTTTCTCTCAGACCAACGGATTCTCTCAGGCCTAGAAGCCAGGCCACTCCTAGGAAATCTGCTTCTAGCCACCATCTTGCTACTGCTCCACCACCCCAAGCACAAATGCTGAAAATGGAGGAGGATCTCATCTCCCTAATCCGGGGTAGTCGGGCCACAACTTCTAAAAGGAAAAGGCACCCTTGTCCAGAAGTTATGACAGAACAGAATTCTGAGGAATCTGACTATTCAGTTTTTGAAGAGGAACAGCATCCCTTAACTGCTTATGAGGATTCAGATGCAGAGGAATCCATCCCTTCTGCCTCCCATCCAGAGGACCTTTCCTTTGGGGAAATCTCAGGACTTCCCACAGTCTAAGAAAAGTCAGAGAGAGTTTCTGGGCCTGCCCCAGCATAGACCCCTGGCCATCCCCCCTATATTAGAAGTGGTGGATGATGTTTTCCATGAATCCAGCTTAGCCCCTGATGCCATCCCTTCTGCTCCCAGTAAACCTGGCAGGTAGTACAGAGTACCGGATTCTCACAAGTACCTGTACATAAATCCTGCTGCAGACCCAGAAGTCATTACACAGGGACCAAAAAGGAGTTAAGACTAGTTCTGCCAGGAATTCTCTTCCTTCTGACAAGGACTCCAGAGCTCTGGACAGATGGGGTAAAAAAGTATGTACCTCTACAACCTTAGCTATCAGATCACTCAATTGTCAGTTCCATATGTTAAAATATCAACAACACACTTTGGAACTATTAATACAGAAAATTGCTACCTTTTCTGACTGTGCCAATTCAAAAGAGTTAGCAGATTTACTGCACTCTGCTTGTCAAGTGGCCAAACACTCGTTACAATGTGGACAATGACGCCCTAGAAGCCTCTAGCAGGGCAGCAGTGACAGGATCTGTTATTAGGAGACCTGCATGGCTGAAGGAACAACATCTCCCTGATCATATCAAGTCTAAACTTATTGATGCATCCCTAGATAAGGAGTGCTTGTTTGGGGGAAAAGCAGAAGAGGTGCTTAAAAAGATGGAAGACAAAGCAAAATCTATGCAAACAGTAAAATATTTCTTTCAGTTTCAACCTTCCAGGTTCAGCAGGAACTTTCCCTCTAAGCACTGGGTCTTCCTTGCACCTAGCAGACCGGGCCAAGGTAAGCCCCGCAGGGACAGACCATCCAGGCCCCTTTCCCAGGGCCAGCAGAGAACCAAACGATGGACCACTTCCATCTCTAAGGCAGGGAGTTCTAAGCCAACCTTCTATGGCAAACACTCACAATGACTCCCCCTTCCCTCTCTGCCCTCCCTTCACTCATCAAAATCTAGGAGGAAGGATCTCCCTCTTCAAAGACAATTGGCTTTCTGTAACAAAGGACCAATGGGTCATAAAGATCATTTTTCAGGGATACAAATTCTCTTTCAGCGAACTCCCAGTTCCAAGAAGGTACCCAGACTTGCCTCCAAATCAGTGGGCAGAGGCATTGAAACGGGTACAAACTCTCATATCCCATGGGACAGTAGAACCTGTCCCCTCAGATCAAACAGGAAAAGAATTTTATTCCAAACTATTCCTTGTTCCCAGAAAAGAGGGCACTTGGCGTTCCTTGGATCTCTCCAGTCTGAACACCTCCCTGGTGGTCCCCAGATTCAAAATGCTAACTTTGCTGCAGCTGCTGACTATGCTAACAAAAAACGCCTGGCTAGTGACCCTAGACCTAAAAGATGCCTAAGTCCACATCCCCATCAGGGAATCGTGCAGGATATTCCTGCGCTTCAGAGCAGGCTCACACTTTCAGTTCTCTGCGCTACCCTTTGGCTTACTACTGCACCCAGAATATTCACCAAATGCTTGGCCCTGGCCATAGCTTTCTGCAGACAAAGAAATATACAGATTTACCCTTACCTGGATGACTGCCTCATTCAGGCAGAGTGCAAATAAAAGCTGCTCCAAGACCTCTTTGTCAAATCACTCCTAACTTCCATAGGGTTCACCATCAACGAGAAGAAATCAAAACAAAATCCCACCAGGAAGATCATTTTCTTGGGAGCTGTGCTAGACACATCCCAAATGGTCTTCCCAGCCCCAGAAAAGCAGAGCTTCCTGCCTCTCTACTTTACCCAGCTGGCGTCCAGAAGTCACCTCTCCTGCGAATAAGTTCTTGCAAGCCCTGGGATACATGGCATCTTGCATCTTTCTCATTCCTCTGGCCAAGCTTCACATGAGAAAACTTCAGTGGTATCTAAAGAACCTTTGCTGCCAGCACTCTCAGTCCCAAGAGACCTCTCTACCTCTGATTCCATGTGTAACGGCTGAGTTTCTCTGGTGGGAAGAAGCCTGTACCAGGAACAAGGGGCTTCCCTTCATTCTCCATCCTACCAGCCAGACCATCACCATCGACACCTTAGACATTGCTTGGGGCACTTACCTAGCAGGCAGGTGCACCCAAGGTCTTTAGTATGCCCAGCAACTTCATTTGCACATCAGTCAGAAAGAAATTATGGCAGTACAAAAGGCTCTGACTTCTTTCAAACCCCATCTCAGGCCAGGGGTGGTTCTTATAAAAACAGACAACACCACAGTGATGTGGTATATCAACAAACTGGGTGGGACCCAATCTTACCCCCTGTTCAAGTTAGCCATGAGCCTCTGGCTTACAGCTACCTCCATGGGTCTACACCTGATTGCCCATTACCTACCAGGGGTCAACAACACCCTGACAGAACACCTAAGCAGAAACTTACTGGTCCCCCATGAATGGCAACTGCACAGGGAAATCTTTCTGCAAATCACTCAGGAGTGAGGGCCTCCAGAAGTGGATCTCTCTGCCTTGTACCTCATCCACCAGCTGCAAAAGTTCTGTACCAGGGAGTATCACCTCCTAGCATGGAAGGCGGATTTCTTGACCTCCCTGGAACTAACTGTGCGGATGCGTTCCCTCCTCTGCCCCTTATTCCCAAGGTACTGATCAGAATAAGGGAGGACAGACCAAAGGCCATCCTCATTGCTCTAGATTGGCCACACAGCATTGGTACCCCTTACTGCACAGCCTGACCTTACAGCCCCCCCAAGCAGCTTCCCCTGATCTCAGGTCTCTTGACCCAGGGGAGGGGGAAGATACTGCACCAAGACTTACAGACTCTCAATCTTTCAGCCTGGCTTATACCTTAAAAGCTAACAAGGAGTCCCTGTTAAGCAAACAGGTCCTAGACATCATCACATAAGCCATAAGACCCAGCACCAGAAAATCATATGCAGGAAAATGGAAAAGATTCTGCTCCTGGAGCCAGTCCAAAAGGGGCCAGTACCTCCCATCCTTCCATCCCTCTTATTTTGGATTACCTAGCAGAGTTGCTCAATAGTGGCCTCTCTTTCTCCTCTATTAAAATCCATGCTTCAGCCATTTCTGCAGATTACGATTCAGACCCACTCCTCTTCTCTCATCCTTTGATTAAGCAATTCCTCAGAGGGGCTTCTAATATCAAACCTTCCAGAAGGCCTCCCATGCCACCCTGGGACCTAAATTATGTTCTAAAAAAACTAACCTTACCTCCTTTCGAACCTGCTACCTCTACAGAATTGAAATACCTCTCCTGGAAGACTGCCTTCCTACTAGCTATCACCTCAGCCAGAAGGGTATCAGAGCTGCTGAGCCCTTCATCATTTTCCATGCAGACAGGCTGGTATCTTATGTGACCCTCAACCAGGCCATACACTTACCCACTTTCTTTCCCAACCCTCAAAACAAGGGGAAAGAATTCTACACTCGTTAGACGTGCACATACATCTCAAATACTATCTAGACAGTACTAAACCTTTCAGGAAAAACAGACCAACTACTTGTCAGCTTTGCCACTAGGGCAGAGAGGAAGCACATTTCCAAATAAACTATTTCCAAATGGATATCACACTGTATCCATTTTTTGCTACAGACTACATGGGAACCCCCCCCCCCAAGTCTATCCGTGCCCATTCCACTAGGGCAGCCTCTACTTCCACAGTGGAGTCCCCACTAGGGACATCTTGGAAGCTGCTACCTGGACCTCTGTCTCTACCTTTGCAAAGCATTACCACCTAACTCTTTTTTAAAAGTCTGGGGCAGGGTTGTCCTCTGCAGTTCTGCAGGGCCTGCTGACCCATGCCTAGGACTCTAACCTTTCTTTCCACCCCTCTCCTCAGCTTTGGGAATCCTCCCACAGGTGATGACTGCAACAGTGAAACAAGAAAAACATAGTATAGTTGTTTACACTTACCATAAATGTAGATGTTCAAGTGTATTCACTGTTGCAGTCCTGGTTTCCCTCCCTCAATCCCCCATATAGCATCTTCCCCCTAGGGGGACATAAGCTTCCCACGGTGGCTTTTGGCCACCAGGACCACTTTTCCTTATTTCCTTGTGCTTCTGACAGGTTAGGGCAAGAAAAACTGATGTTATGACGTCAACTGCCTTGCTTTATAGCACTGACAACCTGATGTTAGACTACAGACGACTGCAGCCAATGCAAAAAAAATTGACTCTGGTATTTGGGCCGGCTGAGGGCTACCACAGCAGGGATAACCCACAGATGATGACTGCAACAGTGAATACACTCAAACATCTACATTTATGCTAAGTGTACACAACTGTACTTTCCTCAAACAGACCCTTTTGTCTCCTTGCTGAACAATTAACTGGCAAAATTGTGCTCCAGGACTCCATGCAAGAAGGCTTGTAAGACAGATGTCTTTTCTTTTCCTTTGACAGGAATATTCCTGTATGCTGTTACACCCTTTGCACGAATATCTAGGGTACTTTTGAAGATTCAGAAGGGATCTCCCAAGATCATCATGATGACTTATTTCTGGCTTAGGCAAACATGGTTCTCACCCCGTTTGGAATTGACCATGAGCAATTACCACAAGTTTCCTCACATACTTCATCTACTCATGAAAAAAAAAAAAAAAAAAAAAAGGGGGTGTTTGATACACACTGACCCCATACAACGTCAGCTAACTACCAGGATGATAGGGTCTTAATACCTTTTAGGTATCTGTTTACTGAGGACATGCAGTATGTACTTCTTCTTCTTCTTTCGGCTTTTCCCAGTTAGGGGTCACCACAGCGGATCACCTGTCCACTCATGATTGGCAGTAGAGTTTTACGGTGTTGAGTTGCCAGCTCGGCACCCAACCTTCCACAGAAGGCACACACATGCACGCACTCATGCCTAGACATGCAGTAGGTACTAATAGAGGCAAAAAAGCCTGATACTAGAAAATCATATATTAGCATTTGGAAGAAGGTTTTCTAGTTGTTGCCAGCAACATAACCAGAACCCATTCAGGGATAATGTTTTTCCGGTTTTGCAGTATTTGTCTGAGTTAATTTTCCTATAGCCTTTCTTACTCTTGTAGTAATGTTCATTTATCGGTGATTTCAGTACGTCTGCCCACGGATCCTCCTCATTCAAGGCATTTTCATGTCAAACTATTTTAGAAATGAGTTTTGCATAAGAAACCTCCAAGAAAGCTGGTGGTTCCTTCTTGGGATCTTAATTTTGTGTTAGAGATGCTAACACTTGCTCCATTTGAACCAGCTCATTTGGCTGACATGATGTTCTTAACATGTAAAACAGTTTAGCTAGTTGCTCTGACCTCTGCAAGAAGAGCATCTGAGTTGAAAGCTCTTTTGTTGGGTCAGTTTTAGCTCGTTTTCCAGAGAGACAGGATTTCCTTGAGACCTAATTATTTTTTATGCCCAAAGTGGTATGTGTGTTTACTGTAAGCCAAACTATCAATTTCCCTGTCTTCTTTCCTGAAATCCAAAATGGGGAAGAAATCATACTTCATACCTTTGATATCCACAGAATACTTTGGTACTATCTTGACAGAAAAAAAAAATGTTCAGAAATTCTTATCAGTTAATTTCTTGTGAAGGTAAGAAGGGACAAACTACATCAAAGCAAACTATTTCCAAATGGCTGTCTAAGTAATTGCCTTTTGTTACTCCCACCACCTCAAAACTATTCCAGACAGGGCCAAGGTACATTCTGCCAGTGCCTTAGCTTCATCTGTGGCTTTGCTGAAAAGTTTGGACTCTAGAAATATTCTAGAAGCATCTTCTTGGACCTCTGTACATACTTTTACAAAGCACTACAGGCTTATTTTTTCTCCAGGTGCAGGCCAGGCTTTGCTTGGACCATTCTCTAGGTGCTCCTGGGACCCTTCCCTCTCACATCCCAGTTGATAAACTATGGTAATTTACTCATATAGCTTAGGCTATAGCAGCAGTGATCAATGTTAAGAACATAATACAGTTCTCTGAGGAAACTCACTGTAACTGTAGATGTTCTAATGATCATTGATGTAGTAGCCGCTCTTTCCCTCATGTATTTGTTGTGTTTTTATGCCAGGGTGTTGTTCTTAACAGTGTCCTCTCCGATTTCAGCTTCCCTCTGTCAGTTGACATGAAAGCTGTGAAGGGCTTGGCACCCAATCCTGTCTTTGTAGTCAGCTCAGCTTGAGCTGACAACTGTTACGGTAAGTTTACTTAAACAACTGTACTTTATTTGCAGTTAATAATTTTAGCCTTGTAGATCCTTGCTCCACCAACTCATCTTAGGTCAGCTGCCATTTTATGCTAAAATGCATAATAAATATGTACTCGTTATATTTTTAGAATTGTTAATGTCTTCTTAAATTTCTTCACTAGGCAGTCCAAAAAACACCAGCTATCTCTGTGACCATTGCAAGATAGGCAAGGATATTCAAAGCACTATTTTTCTTTGTAGTCACAGTCTGTGACATCACTGCCTGTTTCTTTGTTAAAATTGCCTTGTGATGGCCACAAGTAAGTACAAAAAATTATATTAAGTTGTAGCTGAAGTTACTGCAGGTGTAACTTAAAGCTTGAAGTTGCTTAGTGGGATTCCTAGACTTGGTCTTCCACCATCGTGAAACGGGGTGAATCTCATCAACAATATGCAGTACCACTGTACCCATGATTAATAAGTAGGATCATGTATGTAAACATTGTGTGTGCAGCTTAGTGTATTGATCATGTTTTGACGCATCTTTGTTTTACAGTTAATTTTATCCTAGTTATACTTTTCATGTTACTGCTGCAGGTGATTTTGCAAACAATGAAGATTATAATGGGGAAATCATAAGAAGGTGAAAATTGAGATAAAAGGGGCAATAGTGGATCAGGTTAACAGCTTCAAGTATCTGGGGGGAAGGGTGGTTGAGGATAAGGGAAGTCTAAATTAGGAGGTAAAAGCTGGAATCAGAGGGATGCAGCCAACTGGTCCAAAGGGTTAGGCATATAGTGTGTGTCAGAAGAATGCCAAAGAAGCTGAAAAGTAGTGTACAAAACAATGCTGTGTCTAGTACTAATGTATAGTATAGAAACCTCAGCAGTGAAGGCAGAGCAGTTAAGGAAGCTAGAGGTGATGGAGACAAAGTGCCTGAGATGGGTGGGAGGATGCACACTCTGGGACAGATGATGAAATGAGGACACCAGGTATAAGCCAGAGTAGCTCCAGTTGCAGAAAAGATGAAAGAGAAGAGATTACCATGATTCAGGCACACGTGCAGCAAAGCAGAAGACAATGTGTTAAAGATTTGAGAGAAAGAGAGAGAAAGAAAATGAAAATGAGGACATCCAGTTACGAGGTGGATGCATGGATTGCATGAGATAAGACCTGTGACAGTCTGGCATGACCATCAAACAAGGTAGAGTGACACTGAATCAAGAAAGATGACAACAGTTTACATGACACACTGACCCATGTAGAAGTTGGGAAGGGGGGGTGGGTCTTGAGGATGATGATGATGATGATGATTAAAGCTGCAAGTGACTGCAAAAAAATGAAGATTATTGTGGGTTGTTTTAGTTTCAGTGTTTAGTCAGTTTGTCTCTCTGACCACACCACACCCATGAAGTAATGCCACACTAGATATTGGACAATGATTTACATACAACTGCAAAGCACTCTGACTAAGCAGAATTAACGTACTACTTTGTAAGCGCTGCATCTTACTTTGTGGTTCTCTACTACATTATCAGATGATCTTAATGTCTCTCTTCCATCCATTTCTGAATGAATTTGTCTTTGAATCCGAGTTGGATTTGTCTTCAGCCACTGTCAAGCTTCAGATCCAGTGCTCAGGCTCCTCCCCTTATCCATAATCTCCTGTAAGCAAGGAAATATGTCAGATCTCGTTTGCTGCTTGATTGTTACAGACATGATGTTCTGTACTCAGACTTGCTTATTTAGATATGTGTAATTTTTTTGTGAATTTTCCTACTTTCTCTTTGTTGCACAGTTTAACTCCACCTCCTACACCTTCCTTTACCCATTATAAAACAACAAAAAAGTGTTATAAACATACATATAGTAGGAGTGTTAGATTCTGTTTCTGTCTTCTCTTCTTGTGTCACCATTGGTGCTCCCTTTTTCTATAACTGTAGTTATTTGCAGTTTGTGTGTTCTTTATTCTAGTTGAGGATGTTACTGCAGTGCTACTTTTTTTGGCCTTTTTGTAGGATTTGTGATTTGTTGACAAGATTGCTGAGAAACCTTCTGGATTTAAGAAATATGTGTCTTGTGGCCATAAGATACCCAATTTGGACTCTCATACCAGATGTTTATTGTTTTGAGGCTGCACATATGAATGAGCAGTGCAGCATCTGTGAGGCCTTTTGACATTGGACCCTGGTTGAGAGGAGGAATACGTTAGTTCTTAAAAGGCTCCTCCCTGCCTCTACAAAAGAACATCCCCCTGCTCACTTCTCCACTTATTCTTCCGCTTCTCCCCGATTAAGAAACTAATGCTGACAAAGGTCATTTCAGAGCTAAAGGAAAAGAAAAGAAAAACCCAAGCAACCAAAAAAGCAGTCTTTGGATTGCTCCCATTCCTTGGCTCCTTCTCCAAAGGTAATTAAACTTTCTGATCTGACCTTAATTTTGGAGCTGATTCACTTTGGATCTAATGCTCCTCTCTTACTGGAGCCACGCTTTTCTCCAGAGCCGGTATCAACCAGACTGAGATTCCCCATTCTTCAGGAGAAGTCTTTCCATTGGATCTCTAGAACTTCCTCCTTGGCTTCCTCTCTCTTCTCAGTTAGGTCATCCAGGAGTCTTTCTGAAGCTGATGGGAATAGGATGATGAGGAAGTATTTCAGAGCCCAAATCTAACTGTGGGTCCTTCTGGCTTTGGCCTTTTCAGAACCAGGGGAGTGGTTTCTTCCCCTTGTCAGATGAGCTGAGTCAGGGCTATTGGATCCAAGCTTCCTCAAGGTATATCCATGGCAGATCTGAAGACATGGTATTGTTTGACTCCCGCAGTTTTTCTTATCTGATTGGCTCCGAGGTATCTGCATCGGACCCCTGGACAAAACCTGACTCCGAAACTCTTAGAACCCTTCCTCTCTTTCAGGGCTTTGATGTAGGACAGTTTGACTCCAGTGCCTGCCATGGAGCCGAGTCAGGAAGGATCTCAAAAATAGTCTTCATTAGGTGTCATGGCTTCTACAGGAAGGGTCTTTGGTTTCATTTTTGTCTCTGCTTTTGAGGCTTTCAAGAGAGTGTTGTCTCATTCTAGGGAGCAGACTCTCCTTTCAGATTCAGATCCATACTTCTTTCACAGGATTTTTCCAGGTTCTGATCCTGCAGCCAGTCTACAAAAGTCTTGAGCCATTCCTCGTTGAGAAAGCCCAGTCGGCGTCCAAGTCCTTTCCGGAACATCCCACTGGGGAGTTCTTTCGGAAGCGTTTGTGCAAAAGAAGGCACGTTGACTCCCTGCAAAGAGCCATTAATTGAAGACACTGACTTTGCTGAAGGGGGAGGGGTCCCCAGGATCCCCTTTAAGGATGTCTCATTCAGTGAAATTTTAGAATTACTTAAACAGAAAGGAGGATGGTCCTCAGAAGCTCCTTCCCAAGAGGAGTCAGGGTTTTTGAGGATGGCCCATCTACTTCTTGAGTGGTCCGTCCTGCAAATGAGATGGTAGATTTAATATCAAAATGGGCATGGAAGGAACTGGACATGGCCAAGTCAATCCCATGCAAGCCTGACAAATTGCTTGCATCACCAAAAGACAGTCCTTATTGGAGCAAGGGTCTGTCCGCCTGTGGATTCCATGGTGGCACCAGCAGCCACTAAGAAGGGACTATCACAAGAGAGTTCCACTGTCCAATCCCTCAAACAAGGAGTCTCGGGTGTTGGACAGATTTGGGAAGTGAGTCTACGCATCAAGGACCTTCACTGTCAGGTCAGGGTACTGAATTACCTGGCATAAGTTACGCACTTCCAGAGAGATTTGACCAAAGAGCTTTCCAAATCTCTCTCTTTCAGGGTCCCTATCTGCTGAAGAGAAAAAAATCTGGCAATTCATAGTTGGCTGCTCTCAAATCCGTGTCTAAAGTGTCATTGAACCTTATTTCCAAAGCCACAGAAGTCACATCTAGAGTTGTGGACACCAGCATAACTGTGTAAGTAAGGATTCTTGGATGCACCTCTGCAATTTTGCAGAACAGTAAGACATCCTGCATTATTGTCTCTTGTAACAGATCAGTGTTATTTGGTCCAAAGTTAAAGAAATGCTGTCCAGGAGCAAGCAAAATAGAAAGACCCTATCTGCCATAGGAATCCAGTTTATTACCACCCAGAGGACCTTTTCCAGAAACCAAAAGGGTGGGAAGAAACTTTGCTTCCAGAAGTCTCAAGGGCTCATATCTGACATTCCTGGAGAGAGATCCCCTCCCATGGCAGAGAGGAAAACTATAATGGTAGCTGTCCCAACCCAAAAGGCAGATGTGGTCCGCAAAACCAGGGCTTTCGGGTCCACTTCTCCAAGAGACTGTATCAGCACTCTTGAATGATTACCAGTCTGCAGCTTTCTGGAGGCAGTCAGGGACGTTTGTCCCTGCTCCCTGCCACCTAGACATCCATCACTCAAGATGTCTGGGTGCAAAGGATAATAACCAGGGGCTATTCCAGCCCACTTCTATGCCCCCTTTAATATGTAATGAAAACTCCCCGTATTCCAGCCTCACAAAAGGAAGCAGCAGCAACGCCAGAAATAAAAAAGCTGGTAAAAAATTGAATCATCCGAAAGGTCCCACTAGACCAACAAGGAACCAGAATTTCCTCAAGATTCCGTTTAGTGCCAAAAAAGAATGGGGACCTCAGGCCAATTTTGATCTTAAGCCATTTGAACAAATTCATGAAACAGAATTCTGGATGGTCATGATGCAGTCCAGTCTTCTGTGTCTAAAGGAGAAGTGGATGTGCTTAGTCAATCTCCAGGATACATACTACCACACAAAAATGGACAGACACTCCAGGAAGTTTCATTGCTTCAGGGTGGGGTCCAGTCATTTCTTATTCAGAGCCTTGCCCTTTGGTCTCACCACAAACTCCTAGGCGTTCAAGTCCATGGCAGTGATTGCAGCACATCTCAGACTGCAGGGGTTCCGAGTGTTTCCTTATTTGGACAACTGGCTCATAATCACTCCCTCCAGGAATCATCATCTCCATGCCAGGGACTCCTTGCTCCACTTTTGCTCAGCATTGAGCTTTACAGTGAATACAGCCAAGTCCAAGCTTCAGCCCATACAGACCTTGGAATTCTTTGAAGCACTGTTGAACACAAAACTACAAATCACCAAAGTTCATCAAACCAGGATCTCCCTAATCCACAAACAAGCATTAGCTGTTCTTTCATGTCAGAAGCCACTAGCAAAACTGGTTCTCTACCTTCTAGGTTTGATAGTGGCAGCTATCACCCTGACCCCCTTTGTCCAGGTATCACATGAGAATTCTTCACTGGACATTGTTGAGTCTGTGATCTGTCAGGCATCAGCCCATGGATTTTCAAGTTTTGATCACAAGGACTTACAGGTCTCATATCCAGTGGTGTCAGGAATTGCCAGTAATGTTCCAAGGGTGCCCCTTTCCACTGGCATCACTACAAACCACAGTGCCCCTGAATGCATCTCATGTATGGTGATTGGCATTTCTTGGGAAGGATGGTTCAAGGCATGTGCACCCCTTCAGATGCCAACCTTCACATCAGCATTTTGGAGATGAGAATGGTTCTTCTATTTCTGCAGGCATTCCATGAGACTCCACCACAGGTGTGATTTTGATTCAGATGAATAATAGGTCAGTGGTTTGGTACATCAACAAACAGGGAGCAAAACGATCTTATCAACTGTGGCAGGAGGCTATAAGAATGTGGCAGTAGGTGATGCATTCTCACTGGTTTCTGATTGCAGTGCACATCCCAGGGAAGTCTAATTTCTAGAGCAGTGTTTTTCAACCACAGGTCCGGCAAAAATTCCTGCCGGTCTGTGAAAGACTGTGGGTCCCTCTGGCTGGGAGGGGGGCCATTGCCCAGGAGACTTCTTTTTATTATCTTCTTTAAGAAGAATGCTCTTTGCGTCCGGTCGCACAAAAATGACAGGTATGTGTAACCTGCTTTTTACGTCTTTGTCTTCCATGCGCACAGAATTTGAATGCCAGAAGATGTTTGAAATGGCGACCATGAGTGGATAAGTGAGAGGTGTGTGTGTGTGTGTGTGTGTGTGTGTGTGTGTGTGTGTGTGTGTGTGTGTGTGTGTGTGTGTGTGTGTGTGTGTGTGTGTGTAAGAGGGAGGTAGGTGAGTGTCTATTTAAGAGGGAGAGAGGAGTTTGTGTTTAAGGAGGAGGGAGATGTGTGTGTTTTTGTGTGTAAGAGACAGGTAGCTAGGAAAGTGCATACCTCTCAGCTGTCCCTGATTTTGACTGAAATTTTAGTTCTGTCCCCCATAATCCTGCCTAAAAGTGCTGACTTTTGGAGAAAAGGCGATGAATTACGCTTAATAAATAATGACAGTAATTACAGTTACAGACTTCTTTTACTATAGAAAAATGCATATTCACTCATGTTCTGTTACTGTGTCAATGTCTCTAGTTAATAATACTAATATATGAAAAGTGTCACTGATAATTTTTGGATTTGTCCCTGTGGGGCCATGCTATGGGTAGTGGAGTGATTGCGTGTGTGTTTAAGAGGTTGGTAGCATACCTCTCAACTTTCCAGATTTTTGCCCCATATTTTTGGTCTGTTCCTCATAAAAAGGACTGAAATTTCAGACTTCATATCTTTTGGGATACAGCGCTCAAACAGCGATTGTTTTAATTGGTTCCTTATAAATATTTTTTTTTATTTCTACCTTAGTGGTCCCTGAAATAATTCTATTTCCACTGATCCTCAAGTGTAAAAAGGTTGAAAACCATTGTTATATAGATAGATTGAGCAGATCTGTCCTTCTGCATGAGTGTTCGTTAATGCTACAATGGCGGGTCAGATCTTCAGTCAGTGGGGACAATCTTGCTGCCATGTTTTTGCATCCTCATACAACACAAGTGCAAAAGGTACTTTATCCTTATTCCCTAGGAGGAGGAGTCACCGAGTGATGCTCTGATCCATAGTTGCCCCCCCCCGGTCTTCTGTACTATTTTTCTCCTACCCCTGTAATACTGAAATTCCTTTAGAAAGCATTGGCATGAAAAGCCACAGTGATCCTCATTTCTCCCTTTTGTTCATGACAGGTGTGGTTTCATTTGCTCTGGCCTTATCTGGTTTACCCTGTCTACTTGTTGGTCTTATCCCCAGCCCCAGATCTTCTCTCTCACCCAGTCTGGGACACCTCACCTGGATAGTCAAGCTGTCAAACTAACCTCATAGTTTCTCCAATTCCAGTGATGGCTAGACAGTCCAGGCTTTCTTCCCAAGTTGCTCACATTTTGACCTCTTGTCAGAGACCTTCCACCAGGAAGATCTATAAAAGTAAGTGGAATTTTTTTTTAGTCTGGGCTTCAAAAACAAAACTAGACTCTTTTAAGACCCACTTCTTGCCATTCTGGATTTTCTAGAATCTTTCACCCATGGTGGTAATAGTTACTCCACTGTCAAAGTGCAACTAGCAGCCATCTCCAGTTTTCCTACTGGGGAGAATGACTCTCCCATAGCCTCCCTTAGAGTATCCAAAGCTTTTCTTAGTGGTAGCTCGTTGGGATATTACCAGTCTTTTGCTGGCTTTAAATAGTGACCCCCGAACCCGTGGCCAAAGTTGACTTAAAATTCTTGGTGTGGAAAAATTTGTTTTTGATAGCTATCACCTCCAGTAGGAGGATTTTGGAGTTATGTGCTCTGTTTAGTAAGCCACCTTATTAGAGTTTTCCAGAAGGACAGAGTAGCTCTAAGAACTAATCCTTCCTTTCTCCCAAAGGTAGCTTCCCAATCATCTCTGAATCAAACAGTCAACCTTCCTGCTTTCTTCTCAAACTTCTCTAATAAAGGTGAGTCCATGTTACGTTTGCTGGATGTACCTCATCAGCTTCATTTCCTCTTGCATTGGACAAAGAAGATTAGAAAGACTGATGAGTAATTTGTCTCAATTTCCTCAGCCAAGTTGAGTAAAGAGATATCTAAGTTAACACTCTCTGTGACTGTCGGATTTTATTTAATTTGTCTACAAAGAGAAGGGTTTATCCTTACTCAGACCTACTAAGGCTCACCGAAGAAGATCTGTTGCTACATCTACCCCCTTCTTCCCCAGAGTGCTTTCTGATGACATGTTGCAACTTGGTTCAGTAGCCATGTCTTCATTTCTCATTATGAATTGGAACTTGCAGTCAAGGTCAAGGGCCTCCTTTGGTTCAGCTGTGCTCAGGATTATCCTTCTATGAGACTTCCCATTTTTACTAGTAGCTGGAGACTCCGTCCCATCTGTTGAGGAAAGGATGGAAGAGACAGCATCAGATGCAAAAGTTATGTGCTTACTATAACAATAGATCTGTGTTTTCTGCTTCTGTCCTTCCTCATCCTCCCTCCCTTTCCCCTTCTTTGACTTTTTTTCTGATTCTTGGAGTGACCTTACTGAACTACCTTGGCACGACTATGTACTGTTCAAGTCCTAGACCTATCAGCTGCTTTTCTTGTACTATATGTTTTCTTGGTCTTTTACAAGTCTGGGGGCAATCTCCCTTATTCTGATATGGGGGTAAACTCTATCTAATGCATCTCCTGTACAAGAGATTATTGGAAAGGGGAGGAGCCTGAGCACTGGCTCCGAAGCTTGACAGTGGCCGAAGCCAGATCCTACTTGGATCCGAAGAACCATCCTTTGAGGAAGGATGGAAGCAGACAATACACATCTATCATTATTGGTAAGTATACATAACTTTCATTTAATTTTCAATCTAAGGTCTTCAATTTCAGTTGCAAGTCCTATTTGACGTTTTTTCTTATAAGAAGTAAAAAAACTCCTACTGATTCATTTAGCTTGGGAATATAGTAGGTTATATATTAACTGACATCACTGTAGATGTTTTTGGCTCCAAGAAAAATTTTAAGGGGCCATCATTAACAAAACAAAATAAAATGCAAAAACACCACAGTTTTTCATCAAAGACTATATCATTTGGTATTGTATATGGTATGGGGGGTATATCTTGCTTCAAAGGGTTGTATTTGCACTTGCTTCAGAATGTGATCAGTATATGTCAAGGAATTGTTCTGTATACTGAATGCACTCAAATGCTGTTGTATGTGGACCACCATCAAAAATCGAAAGGGCCTGAATACACCAGTAAAGACTTAAAAAAAAAAAAAAAAAAAAAAAAAGTCCATAGGCATTCAGAAACCATGTAGCTGAACCACTGGTATGTGTATGGTATATTATGTCTGTTGCTGTGAGGATGTTCCTTCGGTCTCTTACGTTACACCCTCCTCAGTTCTGCTGGTACATGATGGTAGGCTGTATGTGAGGAAGCTGAATGATACCTCAGAGATGCCCCATATTTTGCTTTGAGGGAGCACTGCTAGTGTCATGTCAGCTTGTATATGGTACCTTGTGACCATAGGTTAAGGTTTGTGTCTGTGTCAGGAATTCAGAAATTAGTATCTGATAATTCTGTGGAGAATCCTCATCTCACCAGTGAAGGGAAGTCTGCTGTTAAGGTGAGTGCAGTCTTTTAGGATGCACAGGAATTCTGCTTCCATGGTCACTATACTCTTCTAGAAAGCAGTGGGTTAGACATACTAATCTTAGCAGTAAGTGATGAGATACAGGACCTTTGTGGAAGGGTAGACTCTCACCTTCTGTACTCCCCTGGCCCTGTCGTATCTGTAGTTGGCCTTGTTTGTGTTGCTGAACTGATTTGAGTCCAGTATCTTTATTTGTTTAGTCAGTGTATTATTTTAAAAACTATGTTTGCTACTGTATTTTATTGTAGGAACATTTGATGTTCTTCGTGTTTCACTGTTGCAGTTATCACCTGTGGGGTTATCCCTGCTGTGGTAGCCCTCGGCTGGCCCGAATACCAGAGTCAATGTTTTGTGCGCCGGCTGCTGTCTCCTATAGCTTGACGTCAGGTCGTCAGTACTATAAAGCAAGGCAGCCGACGTCATTACATCAGTCTTTCTTGCCGTGGAGCCCGTAGCAGAAGCAGTTTTCATGAATGCCGGTTGGTCGCAACCAGAAGTCGAATTTCAGCAGAAATCGTCTAAAGCTAAGTACCCCATTGAGGACCCTTTTTTCTTGCTCTAACCGATGTCTGAAAAAGTTAACAATTATATTGCCTGTGGAAAGCAGATCCCACACCGAGACTTTCATTCTTACTGCATCTCTTGTGTAGGCCCAGACCACGATGTCCCTCGTTGCCAGTTCTGTGTTCTCTTTAATGCAAGAACCATTTGCTGTAGACCTCTTTTCGTAGACAATTATTTTCATATTCCGTCTTTGAATTCTGATATGGTGTCAGTCAGCCAACAATCCGCTGACATTCTGAAAAAACGTAAAGTTAGAGACAGGCCACACAAGGCTAAGCCTTCTGACGACGCTACCGCTAAACAAGTAGTCAGTTCTCCGGAATTCAGTGAGGTGCTTTTGCAGCCCCTGATGCCCAACTCGCTTTCTACGCAGGCCTATGCCGAGATCCTTTTGGAGTCCGGTATACCGCAGAAATCCACTTCGTCTTCCGAGCCTTTGGCTGTCTCTGTCTCTGCCTCTGTTAGATCCGGAGCTGCGACATAGGCACCGGCTTCCGAGGGGGCCGTTCGCACTACCGATTCCAGACAAAAAAAGTCTTCTCTTCCGACTACCATTTCTCTGAGACCGACGGATTCTCTCAGGCTTCGAAGTCAGGCCACTCCTAGGAAATCTGCTTCTAGCCACCATCTTGCTACTGCTCCCCCACCCCAAGCTCAAATGTTTAAAATGGCAGAGGATCTCATCTCCCTTATCCGAGGTACTCAAGCCCCCACTCCAAAAAGGAAAAGGCTTCCTACTCCAGAAATTATGACAGACCAAGAGTCTGAGGAATGTGATTATTCTGCCTTTGAAGAGGAACAACAGCCCTTAACTGTTTATGAGAATTCAGATGCAGAGGAATCCATCCCCTCTGCCTCCCCTCCAGAGGACCTCTCCTTCGAGGAAACCCTTAACTCCCTCAGGGAACATTTTCAGTGGGAATCTCAGGACTACCCACAGTCAAAGAAATGACTTAGAGAGTTTCTGGACCTGCCCTAGCACATAACCCTGGCCATCCCACCTATTCTAGAAGTGGTGGATGATGTTTTCCTTGAATCCAGTTTAGCCCCTGATGTTCTGCCTCCTGCTCCAGCTAAGCCTGACAGGTACTACAGAGTATCGGATTCTCACAAATACCTGTACAGGAATCCTGCTCCAATCCTGATGTCATTACACAGGGACACAAAGGAGCTAAGACTAGTTCTGCCAAGAATCCGTTTCCTTCTGACAAAGACTCCAGAGCTCTGGGCAGATGGGGTAAGAAAGTATACACCTCTGCAACCTTAGCTATCAGAGCACTCAATTGTCAGTTCCATATGTTAAAAAATATCAACAACACACTTTGGAACAATTAAAACAGAAGATTGCTACCTCTCCTGATGGTGTCAACTCAAAAGAGCTGGCAGAATTACTACACTCTGGTTGTCAAGTGGCCAAGCACTCATTACAATGTGGATATGATGGCCTAGAAGCCTCTAGCAGGGTAGCAGTGACAGGATCTGTTATTAGAAGATGTGCATGGCTGAAGGAACAACCTCTCCCTGATTATGTCAAGTCTAAACTTATTGATGCATCCCTAGATAAGGAGCACTTGTTTGGGGGAAAAGCAGAAGAGGTGCTTAAAAAGATGGAAGACAAAGCAAAATCTATGCAGACAGTAAAAGATTTCTTTCAAGTTCAACTGCTCAGATTCAGCAGGAACTTCCCCTCTGGGCCTTCCCTGCACCCAGCAGACAGGGCCAAAGTAAGCCCCACAGGGATAGGACATCCAGGCCCCTATCCCAGGGCCAGCAAAGAAGCAAACAGTGGACCACTTCCGCCTCTAAGGCAGGGAGTTCTAAGCCAAGCATCTATGGTAAGCACTCACAATGACTCTCCCTCCCCCCACTGCCCTCCTTTCACTCATCTAAAACTAGGAGGAATGCTCACCCTCTTCAAGGACAGTTGGGTCTCTGTAACCAAGGACCAATGGGTATTAAAAATAATTTCTCAGGGATACAGATTCTCCTTCAGCAAACTCCCAATTCCAAGAGGGTACCCAGACCTCCGCCCAAACTAGTGGGCAGAGGCATTAAAACAGGTAAAAACATTAATATCCCATGGGGCAGTAGAACCTGTCCCTCCGGATCAAACAGGAAAAGATTTTTACTCCAGACCATTCCTTGTTCCCAGAAAAGAGGACACTTGGCACCCCATCCTGGATCTATCCAAACTGAACACCTTCTTGGTGGTCCCCAGATTCAAAATGCTAACCTTGCAGCAGCTCCTGCATTTGCTCACACAAAATGCCTGGCTGGTGACACTAGACCTAAAAGATGCCTACCTCCACATCCCCATCAGGGAATCATGCAGGAAATTCCTGCGCTTCAGAGCAGGCAATCAGCACGTTCAGTTCTCTGCACTGCCCTTTGGCTTATCTACTGTTCCCAGAGTATTCACCAAATGCTTGGCTATAGCATTCTGCAGACAGAGAAATATACAGATTTACCGTTACCTGGACGACTGCCTCATTCAGGCGAACAGCAAAGAAAAGGTGCTCCAGGATCTTTTCTTAGTCAAAAAATTCCTAACTTCCCTAGGGTTCGCCATCAACAAGATAAAATCAAAGCAAAACTCCACCAGGAAAATTGTTTTCCTGGGAGTTGGGAGGGAGCTAATGGCCTTCCTAGCCCCAGAAAAGCAGAGCTTCCTGCCTCTCTACTTCACCCAGCTGGCTTCCAGACGTCACCTCACTGCAAGGAAGTTCCTGCAAGCCCTGGGATACATGGCATCTTGTATCCTTCTCATCCCTCTCACCAGGCTTCACATGAGAAAGCTTCAGTGGTACTTAAAGAACCTTTGTTGTCAGCACTGTCATTCCCTAGAGACCACTCTCCCACTGATCTCTTGCATAAGGGACGAATGTTTGGTGGGTAGAAGCCTGTGCCATGAACAAGGGTCTTCCCTTCATCCTCTGCCCTTCTGGCCAGACAATCATCACAGACACCTCAAACATAGCTTGGGGCGCTCACCTAGCAGGCAGGTGTACCCAAGGCCTTTGGAATGCCCAACAACTTCACTTGCACATCAACCAGAAAGAAATTATGGCAGTGCAAAACGCTTTGACTTAATTCCAACCCCATCTCAGGCCAGGGGTCCTCCTTATAAAAATAGACAACACCATAGTAATGTGGTACATCAACAAGCAGAGGGGCACCCAATCTTACCCCCTGTGCAGGTTAGCCATGAGTCTGTGGCTCACAGCCACCTCCATGGGGCTACACCTAATTGCCCAATACTTACCAGGGATCAACAACACACTGGCAGACCACCTAAGCAGAAACTTACTGGACCCCCATGAATGGCAGCTCCACAGTGAAATTTTTTGACAAATCACCCAGGAGTGGGGGGACTCCAGAGGTGGACCTCTCTGCCTCTCACTCAACTACCAGCTGCACAAGTTTTGTACCAGGGAGTATCATCTCCTAGCATGGAAGGTGGATGCCTTGACCTTTCCCTGGAGCTCCCTCTTTGTGTACGCATACCCTCCACTGCCTCTTATTCCCAAAGTTCTGATCAAACTAAGAGAGGAGAGGCCAAAGGCCATCCTCATCGCTCCAGATTGGCCCAGACAGCATTGGGTACCCCTTACTATGCATTCTGACCTTACAGCCCCCGAAGCTGCTTCCCATAAGGTTAGACCTCTTGACCCAGGAGAGGGGGACAGTACTGGACCCAGACCTACAGACTCTCAAACTTTCAGCATGCCTCATACACTAAAAACTAACAAGAAGTCACTGTTAAACAAACAGGTCCTGGACATCATCACAGAGGCCAGAAGGCCCAGCACAAGAAAATTTTATGCAGGAAAATGGAAAATATTCTGCTCCTAAAATAATCAAAAGGGGGAAGTACCTCCCAGCCTTCCATCCCTCTCATCATAGATTACTTAGCAGAGTTGCTAAAAAGTGGCCTCTCCTTCTTCTCTATTAAAATCCATGCCTCAGCCATCTCTGCTCATTATGATTCAGACCCACCCCTCTTCTGTCATCCTTTGATTAAGCAATTCCTCAGAGGGGCTTCTAATATCAGGCCTCCCAGAAGACTTCCTACTCCACCCTGGAACCTGAATTATGTGTTAAAAGAAACTAACCTTACCTCCTTTTGAAACTGCCGCTTCAACAGAATTGAAATACCTCCCCTGGAAGACTGCCTTCCTGCTAGCTATCACCTCAGCCAGAAGGGTCTCAAAACTTCAAGCTCTCATGGCTGTCAAGCCCTTCATAATTTTCCATGCAGACAGAGTCTCCCTGAGGACTAATCCATCCTGTATGCCCAAGGTGGTATCTGATGTGACCCTTAACCAGGCCATACACCTTCCCACCTTCTTTCCCAACCCTCAAAACAAGGGGCAAAGAACTGTACACTCACTAGATGTGCATGGACAACTCAGATACTATCTGGACTGCACTAAGCCATTCAGAAAAACTGACCAGCTTCTTATAAGCTTTGCCCAAGGGGCAGAGGGGAAGCCCATCTCCAAACAAACCATTTTCAAATGGATTTCACACTGTATCCATTTTTGCTTACAGATTCCATGAGAAACCCATCCCTAAGTCAATCCGTACCCACTCCATTAGGGCAACCTCCACTTCCACTGACTTCCTCAGAGGAGTACCTACCAGCGACATATTGGAGGCGGCCACCTGGACCTCTGTCCATACCTTTACAAAGCATTACCACCTACCTCTCTTTCCTAAGTCTAGGGCAGGGTTTGCCTCTGCAATTCTGCAGGGCCTTCTGACCCATACCTAGGACTCTACCTATCCTTACACCCTTTACCTCAGCTTTGGGAATCCTCACACAGGTGATGACTGCAGCAGTGAAACATGAAGAACATAGTACAGTTGTGTACACTTACCATAAACGTAGATGTTCGAGTATATTCACTGTTGCAGTCTTGGATGTTCTTCATCTCACATTGCTGCAGTCCTTACACTTGGGTAGTCCGCTGTCCTCGGTCGGCCCGAATATCAAAGTATAAGGCTGACGTCGGTCAAGGAGCATTTGACTGACATCAGGACGTCAGGGTACAAATGCGCATGACCGACATCATATCCTCAGTCTTTTTTGCCGCATGGTCCGATGCAGAAGCAGCGTTGCAAGTGCCGGTTGGCATTCTGAAATTTTTCGAATTCGGAGTTTCAGACCGAGTCAAAGTTGGCTAAGTACCCCGTTGGGGAATATTTTAGTTTTTTCTTGCCTCAGTGGTTTACCGGATGTCAGAAAAAGTGAATAACTGTATTTCTTGTGGGAAACAGATACCGCATAGAGATTATCATACTTTGTGTATTCCTTGTTTAGGGCCTGAGCACGACGTTGTTGGGTGTCGCTCTTGTGCTAGATTCAATAAGCGCACTATAAAGAGAAGGTTAGATTGTGCCAGGTTAGTCTTCGGGAAGCGGTGTAATTATAAAATGCCGTTGGATGCTCCGACGCCCGCTTCTTCGAAGAAGCGCAAGGACAAAGCTACTAAGCCTAGGCTAGAAGAACCGTCCGTTCCGGACGCCAGTTCTTTAGAGGTGTCGGTGGAGCCGGTGGTTCCGCCGGAGGTTTCTTTGGAGTCCCAGGGAGAGACTTTGTTATTGCAGGATGTGGCCTCTCAGGAGGCAGGGCAGGCCAAAGGGGCTTCTCAGGTTACTGTACTCCCCTCCCTTCCTAGGGTGGTTAGGCCCTCTCCTTCTGTTTCCAAGGCTTCTCCCAGAGGCAGGCCAGGTTTAGCTTCAGTTGGTGTCACCCCTAGTTCTTCAGGAACTGTGCCCAAGAAGCATATGCTTAAAATGGCAGAAGATTTGATTACTTTGATTAGAGGTTCTTTGCCCCCTCCTGATAAGAGACCAAGGGTGGAACCTGAGCTAGGGAGTTTTGAGCAGGCTTCGGATGTTTCAGAGTCTTCGGCTGAAGACTTGCAGGAGTATTCTCCTTATTCTGATTCTGATGTGGATGATTGTACTCCTTCTGCTTCTCCTCCTGAGGATTTTTCTTTTTCAGAGACTCTTCATTCCATGAGGGAGCATTTTAAGTGGGAAGGACAGGACTTCTCTGATTCCAGGAAAAGGCTTAGGGAATTTTTGTTTTTACCCCAGCATAGGCCTTTGGCTATTCCTCCGGTTCTGGATGTGGTGAAAGATGTTTTTGCAGAGGCTTCTCTCAATCCTGATTCTTTGCCTCCTGCTCCTGTTAAACCGGATAGGTATTACAGGGTGCCTGAAGCTCATAAGTATCTTTTTAAGAGTCCTAGGGCAGACCCAGAAGTCAGGGGCCTAAAGGTGTTAAGGCTTCTGTTGTCAAAAATCCGGTTCCTCCAGATAAAGAGGCCAGGGCTTTGGATAGATGGGGAAAGAAAGTTTATACTTCTTCCACCCTAGCTATGAGGGCTTTGAATTGCCAGTTTCACATGTTGAAATACCAAAATTATCTCCTTTCACAATTGAAGTCTAAGGTAGATGCTCTGGCGGAAGGTATTGAGTGTAAAGAGTTACAAGATTTAGTACATGTTTCTGAACAGGTGGGTAAGCATTCTTTGCAATGTGGTTTTGATGCTGTACAGGCCTCGTCTAGGGTGGCTGCCACTGGGTCAGTTCTTCGCAGGCACGCCTGGCTGAGGGATCAGAATTTATCTGACCATGTTAAGACAAGGATTTTAGATGCTCCTTTACAATCTGATGTGTTGTTTGGTTCTCCTGTTGAGGCAGTCTTAAAGAAAATGGAAGACAAGGCTAAGTCTATGCAGACTGTTAAAGATTTTTGCAGGTTCAGCCTCCAAGTTTAGTAGAAATTGGCCTACCAAGGGGTGGACGTATCCCTCTTATGATTCCCAGTCTAGGGGTAGGTCTAGACGTGGTAGGGGCAGAGCTCAGGGCTCTTTCAGGCCTAGAACAGGAGTTCACCTGCACAGTCTTGGTGAGGGCAGGGGTCAGTCCTTTCGTAAACAGACCCAATGACCTACCTTTTCAGCTGCCAGAGCCTTCTCGTCTGGCAGCACCTTTGGGAGGAAGGTTGGCACTTTTCAAGGAAAATTGGAGTTTGATTACCCAAGACAGATGGGTATTGGATATCATACACCACGGTTACAGGTTTTATTTCCATACCTTGCCTCCTTTCAAAGGCATGCCAGACGTTCCTCCTCAACAAAGAATAGAGGCTCACAAACAAATTTCTCTGTTACTTCAAATAGGGGCCATACAGCCGGTCCCTCTGCCAGAAGTGGGCCTAGGATTTTATTCTCGCCTGTTCCTAGTACCAAAGAAAGGGAACACGTGGAGACCAATTTTGGATTTATCTACCCTCAACACTTATTTGGACATTCCCAAGTTCAAAATGTTGACGTTACAACAGCTTTTACCTCTGCTGGGCAAAGATCATTGGATGGTAACTTTGGATCTCAAGGAGGCTTACCTTCATGTTCCTATCAGACTGAGTTGCAGGAAGTATCTGCGTTTTCGAGCTGGGACTTCTCATTATCAGTTCTCTGCATTGCCCTTTGGCTTATCTACTGCGCCCAGAGTGTTCACGAAAGTTCTGGCTCCAGTGATAGCTTTCCTCAGGCTAAAAGGAATACAGATCTATCCTTATTTGGACAATTGCCTGATTCTGGCTCAAGGAAGGGACGAGCTTCTTCATCATTTGGAATATGTAATAGCAGTGCTAAGATGCCTGGGGTATTCTGTGAACGAAATAAAGTCCAGTCTAGTACCCTCTCAGGACATGTGCTTTCTGGGTGTAAGACTGAATACAGCATCCCAGATGGCCTTTTTGACCCCGGACAAACAAAAGAATCTTTCCCTTTACTTTCATCAATTGTCTCATCAGTCCAGGCTGACTGCAAGGACAGTCCTTCAAGGCTTGGGGTTCATGGCATCTTGTATTCTGGTGCTTCCCAATGCCAAACTGCATATGAGGAAGTTACAATGGTATCTCAAAAATGTATGGACACAGCACTGCCGGGATCTGGACACTGTCATTCAAATAATACCTTGCATTCAAAAGGAATTGTTGTGGTGGGCTCAGGAATGTCACCTAAACAAGGGACTCTCTGTGACCCGGCCAGAGGCGAGTCAGATTCTAACGACAGATGCCTCAGACAAAGCTTGGGGAGCTCATCTGAATGGAAAGTGGATACAAGACAAGTGGCCTGCCAGACTACAACATCTACATATCAACTTGAAGGAGATGTTAGCAGTCCAGTTTGCATTAATAGCTTTCAAGGATTTACTTCTTCCAGGGCAGGTGTTGATTCTAACAGACAACACAACTGTCATGTGGTACATCAACAAGCAGGGGGGAACACATTCTTATCCTCTATGCAGGCAAGCAATGATTTTGTGGGAGACTGCTCTCAGTTTACAGCTAAATCTTCAGGCAAGGTTTCTGCCGGGAGCACAGAACTCCTTAGCAGATGTGTTGAGCAGAAGAATTATGGATCCCCACGAGTGGAAATTGGATCCTCATGTATTTCAGAGATTGACAGTGTCATGGGGAACTCCAGACATAGATCTGTTCGCTTCTCCACTAAACCACTAGCTGCCAAAGTTTTGCACGAAAAGGTTTCATCCCACAGCTTGGAAAGTGGATGCTCTTTCTTTCAATTGGAGCAATCTTCATGTGTATGCCTTTCCACCTCTGCCTCTCCTCCCAAAGGTACTACTAAAGGCCAGACAGGACAAGCCAAGGATGATTTTGATAGCTCCAGATTGGCCTCGACAGCATTGGTACCCATTACTGAGAAGCCTGGTACGGGAGCCTCCATGGCCTTTGCCTTCGATTCCACACCTTTTGTCTCAGGAGGACAGTCATTTGCTCAATGTCAAGCTTCACTCTCTTCACCTAACAGCCTGGCATATTCTGTTTTGAACCATAGTGGGTCTCAACTTCCACAGCAAGTTTTGAATGTTATTTTGGAAGCTAGAAGGCCTAGTACAAGGAAAGTGTACGCAGATAAATGGAAGAGATTTTTATTTTGGAGTGCAGCAAAGGATTTGGATGTTTCTGAGCCTAATTTAAGTGTGGCTCTTCAATATCTTACTGAGTTACTGGACAAAGGTTTGTCCTTCTCTTCTATTAAGGTTCATGCTGCAGCAATTTCGCTCACTATGATTGTGACCCACCATTGTTTTCTCTTCCTATGTTCATGCAATTTCTTAGAGGGGCAAAGAATATAAGACCCCACGTAGAGCTCCTACTCCTGCTTGGGATCTCAATTTTGTGTTGGAGAAACTCACTCTACAACCTTTTGAGCCTGCAGCTACTACCGAGTTGAAATATTTATCATGGAAGACTGCTTTTTTGTTGGCCATTACCTCTGCAAGAAGGGTTTCTGAGTTGCAGGCCCTTATGGCGGTTGAGCCTTTCTTAATTTTCCATAAGGATAGGGTAGCTTTACGTACTAATCCTTCCTTTATGCCTAAAGTGGTTTCTAGTGTGGCTTTAAACCAAACTATTCATTTGCCTACTTTTTATGCAAATCCCCAAAATAAAGGGGAAAAGATTTTGCACACTTTAGATGTACACAGGCAGTTGCGATATTATTTGGACAGAACTAAAGGGTTCAGGCAGTCTCAGCAGTTATTTGTTTCTTTTGCTTTGAGTTCT